>NW_026038281.1:0-34920 GCF_023373825.1 Bactrocera dorsalis
TCGGTAGGTGAACAACAAACTATACCACTTTTTGTAGCAACTGGTAGCAAAATTATATAAACATTGTGGAATATTAAAATTTGCTTGCACTAAATTTTTCTTTATACAAAAGTTGGAAGTGACGGTATGCCGTGCATGAGATTACATCGTATTGCGGTAGATTATTCAAGTAAATCTTCTTAGTTGAAACGCTCCTTTGGGAGTTATTCCAAAGACAATTTATATCCGTATGGGTTTTCAACGCTGCGATTCTATAGCGCATGGCTAATAGACACCGCAGTTGGCTATAGCATTGGAACGATTATCTGATATTGCCGTCATCTAACTGAAATATGGCCCTATGCAAGTAGAACATTATGACAAGATAATTAATTACATAAAAAGGATAAAAGTTGATTTTGTTGTTTTTTTGTAACAGAAAAAGTTGAACAATAAGGATAATTACGAAATTTAGCCCAAACAAGGAATAAAGACAAACCCTGTTGTAACAAAATACAACACAGCAAGTGTACAAGAAGAAGGCGAAGCAAGAACATGTCGGATGAAAACACAAGCAAGCATTCTACAACCAACACGGTAAAGCCACGCCACGCAAACAACACAGCGGGAAAGAACCACAACTTCTAGAAACAAACACCATTAACAAAAGATGTAGCGAATACGGTAGAAAGCAGCACATGGCTTAGTAGAGGGTTAGGTTCGGTCAAAATATTATCTCAACAGGACACTAACGTTAAGGCGACGAATACAGTTCCAGTGAAAAGCAGAACGTAGCGCTTAGCATTCCAGAGCGCGGCAGAGCGGGATCGGTATAGTTTACAAATTATTCAAACGGAGACGTTGGAGCGGACGGTGGACCGCCACGGCGGCAAGGAGTGAATGTTTTGCAGTGGGTCGATCCTCGGGCCTACTCTTTGATTGGCTTCGCGGCTTTTCCACTGCCCTCCAGTAAGTCGGAAAGTTTGTTAGCAAACTGCTTACGAGCCGCGCTAAGCCACAATGTTGTAATAACGCTATCCACAAGTGATGATTACAGACAAGCGAAGAAGACACAACTTAAAACACGGATTATAAATATAATAAAATACCAAAAAAGTACGGTTTATGGAGAGCTCTATAGTTTACAAATTTATTAAAACGATTGCTGGACACGGAAAGTATACCTCGGCAAACTACAAGATAGCGAGGGCAGGTAAAAGCTTCGTTACGCAATATACAATATTTAAGTAAAAACGAGTTATTACCGATTTGGACATTTCTTTCGATCCGTTGTAATAACTTAGGATATTAATACGTATGTTCGATGAATTAAAGAAAAAACTTTGGTGTTAGGAAAAATAAGTAGTAAAAGTAAATAGTAGCATTTTTTTTACAAAACAGGTGCTACTTTAAAATTGGCACGCAATTGAAAAACAGTACAGATCCCTCTCTTGATGAACCAAAATTATGCTCTATATATCTTCAACATAGGGACGCTTGCCGAAAACGTGGATCATAAATCATTCGACGAGACCTGTTCAGCTGGCAGTACCTTTAGATTCATCACCATTAGCGATGAATGTCGGAGAAGTTAGAACCACGAACTGTATGAGCTCTACGGCGACATGGAACGAATTCGCTAGTCAGATAACGTAATTTGTATGGAAGATGATGATCCAGTGAAAAGTTCCTTCGATTCGAAATGCACGGCTGGATGACGAAGGAGGCAAGGCACCTATGATGCACAACTGGTGTGACCTCATAAAGCATAGAAGTAAACTCGCTGCTGTAGTTCCAAGGAAGAAGAAATGGGACATACTAATGCAAATCACACTTCGAAAAATCCAAAATACGTTTTTCCAAATACGACTAAAATACTAATCATAAAAGAAAATAGATAAACCGTGGCTTTGATCACACGAAACATGTATACATTGGCCTTTTCGGTACATACAGTTTCTTCATTTGTTCACACATCAAGGATTTTTATCTGCCGTAGCGGAAAAGTTTCTACTCTTTTGTTCTGGGAATAGCAGACACCGCCAGCCACCATTCACGCACGATTTCTCTTCCGGATACGCTTAAACATATTAGGCAAACACCATTCTGACATCTTTTGACCACTATTTCCTGTGGATATTCGAACTTTCACCCTATACGGACGTGTTTTTCATTCGCTCCGTAGAAAATTTCGAAAAAAAACAAAAATAAAACAAAATAAACAAATATTAAAAAAAGTGCATTCAGTGCAACGTTAGGCAATATCGCCGAAAGTACAAATCAAAACATAAAAAACCACAAACTGTTTATAAACAAAAAACATAACAAAATAACAAATAATAAGTGCGAAATAAAACAAAAAATAAATACAAAGGCATGAGCGCAGCGCAGCCCCACCAACAAGGCCGTAGGCATTCTCTGAATGCCTACTTCAGCTTTGTCGAGCCTGCGAGTTCAGCTCCTACCAACAAACAAGGCAACGGTGAGAAGGATGAGTCATCGCAGCGACCAACTGAGCAGCACCATAAGTGGGCAGAGCTTACAAAAAACTAAAGCAGGAGAGAACGGCAGTCGTAACAACGGCACGTTTTTTGTTAGCGGTTAAACTTTTAGTGATCACACCAACTAAACAGGTACCAGCAAGTACACAGGCAGCGAAGAACAACATAAAGCAAGGTGAGAATGTACCAATAAAAAAAGGCCAGTCTGTACAAACTGGCATTGACCGCTACATTAACATAAAAAGGAAATTAAGTCCTTCAAAGTCAGCGGTCAATCCCAAGAAATTTCAAGCCGGTACACCATTTAAGAATAAACCGGAAGTTTTAAATGGCAATAGGTTTGCCTTACTAAGCAATGGAACAGACGACGATGCCAAGGGTACCACCACAGTCGTTAATGCCAAACCATCCTGATTTTGCAAAGCAACATGAAATTAACAATTGCTTCTTGAAGGAAAATGAAAGTAATCATTAAATTCATCCTATTACTTGAAGAATTAATGTATTTTTTTCTAGAGCAATTACTTAAGAGCTAGATACGGACCTTAAACTCTTAAAGGGAGCAAAAGGGAATAAACAAAGAAAATTAACTTTATGCGTATTATGTATGTATGTATGTGTGTAGTATAACCCGATATCTGACTCTTTTAGTTTTAGTACTTACAAACAAAACCGTTATGTGAACAAAACTATAATACTCTTTAGCACTTTGTTGCGTAGCAACCTTTGTTGCAGGAGTATAATAAAACAAAATAAACAAATATTAAAAAAAGTGCATTAAGTGCAAGCGTTAGGCAATAACGCCGAAAGTGCAAATCAAAACATAAAAAATCACAAACTGTTTATAAACAAAAAACATAACAAAATATAAAATGTGAAGTAATAAGTGTGAAATAAAACAAAAAATACAAAAGCATGAGCGCAGCGCAGCCCCACCAAGAATGCCTACTTCATCTTTGTCGAGCCTGTGAGTTCAGCTCCTATCAACAAGCAAGGCAACGGTGAGAAGGATGAGTCATCGCAGCGACCAACTGAGCAGCACCATGAGCATGGCTTACAAAAAAGAAAAGCAGAAGAGAACGGCAGTCAACAACGGCCAGCAGCAAACGTGATCACACCAACAACTAAACAGGTACCAGCAAGTACGCAGGCAGCGAAGAACAACATAAAGCAAGGTGAGAAGGTACCAATAAAAAAAGGCCAGTCTGTACAAACTGCCATTGACCGCTACATTAACATAAAAAGAAAATTAAGTCCTTCAAAGTTAGCGGTCAATCCCAAGAAATTTCAGGGCGGTACACCAACTAGGAATAAACCGGAAGTTTTAAATGGCAATAGGTTTGCCTTACTAAGCAATGGATCAGACGACGATGCGAAGGGTACCACCACAGTCGTTAATGCCAAACCACCTCCAATATATTTGCGCGAACGTAGCAGTAATGCTCTCGTTACTGAATTAGTTAAAATTGTAGGTACTAACAAATTCCATATAGTGCCTTTGAAAAAAGGCAATATAGATGAAACAAAAATTCAGTCCTACACTGAAAAAAGTTTTATGGAAATCGTTAAGTTTTTGTCAAATAAAAACCAGAATTATTATTCGTATTAACTGAAGAGCTCTAAGAGCCTGGTTGATGTAATTAAGGGTATAGAGTCAGCCGTAGACTCTAGTGAAGTCAAAGAAGCGTTGGAAGAATGCTGTTTTGTTATTAAAACTGTTGTAAATATATTTAATAGAAACAAAATACCACAGCCAATGTTTAAAATTGAATTGCTGCCGAATTCGAATCAACTTAAAAAAATGAGACCCATCCCATTTATAATTTGAAATATTTGCTGCATCGTAGAGTAACTGTGGAAGAACCAAATAAAAGAAACTATCCGGTACAATGTACTAACAGCCAAGAATATGGGCATACTAAATCATACTGCACTCTACGCAGTGTTTGTGTGGTATGTGGTGATTTACATCCCACGTCTATATGCACTCTTAAGAAAGAAGAGTTAAATAAAAAATGCAGCAATTGCGGAGGGAATCACATTGCTAACTACAGAGGTTGCCCTGTATATAAAGATCTGAAATCTAAGTTGTCACAGGGAATTCAAGCACGTCGTAACCAAATGTTACAAACGCCCCGTAATGAAATTATAGCAACCTCAGAAAAAAGTATATACAAATCCAATTACTTCTAACAATAATAATATGCAAGGAAGCTATGCAAATGTGGTAAAAGGCAACACTGTGCAAATGCAACTCCCGCAAAATCCTCCAAATGGAGGTATTGAAACTATGATTATAAATCTTACACAGTGTATGACACAATTTATGTCTACCATGCAAAACATAACATCTAACATAAATAATTTCAATATACCGGGATTTAGACTATATTCTACAAATCATCCGGATGGAAAAGCGCATGGTGGCACGGCAGTGTTGATTAGAAATCGTTTAAACCACTATGCTCTAGAATTTTATGCTACACCACAGTTACAAGCTACAACAATATCACTAAAAAATCGGGGGTTGTGACTTAAACCTTACTGCTATATACTGTCCACCTCGTTTTAAAATTACAAAATCGAATTTAAAGACTTTTTTGGAAACACTAGGTCAAAGATTTCTAGCAGGTGGAGATTACAACGCAAAACACACGTACTAGGGCTCACGTCTTATTAATCCGAAAGGACGACAGCTGTATCAAACTGTTATAAATAGGCACAATAACCTTGAAATAATATCTCATGGTTAGCCGACATATTGGCCTAGTGATCGGAAGAAAATACCAGATTTAATTGATTTTGCTGTAATCAAAAATATAGATAAATCACACATAACAGCAGACACATGTACTGATCTATCTTCTGATCACTCTCCGGTACTAATAAAATTATGTGAACAACCCATATTCGTTAATCCAAAAGTGGGTCTAACTTCTTATAACACTAATTGGCTAAAATATAGAAAATACGTCAGTGCCACATGAATATTGAGTACAAAATAAATACAGGAAGATTTATTGACGAAAGTATAAGTGAAGTCAATCATATAATAACTAACGCAGCTGCCTTAACAACGCCAAACAAAACCTAACTATAAGCCGCTTGGTTTCAGAAAAATCTCTAATAGAGAAATAGAAAAGCTTGTAATTGAAAAAGGCGTTCAAGACGCGAATGGCATATAAATCGCTGTACGTAATTTAAAAAAAGCGCTTAATCGTGAGGAAGAATTCAACACTGAAATGTATATAAAGAAGCTGTATCCTAATTGAAGCAAGTAAAATTCCCTTTGGAAAGCCCAATAGTCCATGAAGCCAATAACTGACTCCTACATTCCTATACGAGACATGGGTGGAAATTGGGCTCGAAATGACAACGAAAAGGTTAATTGTTTTGCAAATCACCTAGAAAAGGTATTTCAACTCAATTTGCCAAAGAACAACTTTAAGCTGTCAATCTTACCCAACACAGCTAAAGAGTCGCTCGAGCATCTTATGACTTCATCTTCTGAAATCATTGGTATCATCAAAGAACTTAATCCAAAAAAGTCGCCGGGACATGATAAAATTTCCCCAAGAATGCTAATTGAGTTACCAATTATTGCTGTAGAGGTGCTCTAATTGTTCTTCAATGCAATTCTTAGTTTCGGATACTATCCAATTTCATGGAAAAAGGCGCAGATAATCCTGATAGATAAACCATGGAAAGACTTAACACAGCCGTTTTCATACAGACCAATCAGTCTTCTCCCTGTCTTTCAAAAGTATTTGAAAAAGTATTACTATTAAAGATGTCTCCTTACCTCCACGAAAATAGCACAATACCAATGCATCAATTCGGATTTCGTGCGAAACGTGGCACAATAGAGCAAGAAAATAGAATTATTAATGAGATAAGGAAATCATTTGAGCACAGGGAGTACTGTTCAGCAATATTTCTAGATGTAGCTCAGGCGTTTGATAAGGTGTGGCACAAAGGTCTTTTATATAAGATTAAAAAAATTCTACCCTTACAATTGTATAAAGTCTTATTTAAAAAATAGAAAATTTATGGTAAAAGTGGGAGATTTCATATCTGATGAACGATAGATAAGGGCTGGTGTACCCCAGGGCAGTGTTTTAGGCCCAACACTATACATCATATATACAGCAGATCTTCCAATGTATTAACTTCAACTTTTGCGGACGATTCAGCAATAGTGAGCCGTAACAAATGCCACATATTAGCATCAAGAATATTAGCCGAGCATTGAAGTTCTGTCGAAGAATGGCTAGCGAACTGGCGTATAAATGTGAATGAACAGAAGTGTAAGCACATTACATTCTCGCTAAGACCAAAGATGTGCCCGGCAGTAAAAACAAACAATATCTTAGTACCCCAAGCGAACGAAGTAACATATCTTGGTATTCACCTAGATAGAAGGCTCAGTGGAGAAAACACGTATCTAGTAGAATAACATGTATGAAGATTAGAGCTGCAAATTTAAATTGGCTTTTAAATAAAAACTCCAAACTTAGCCTAGACAACAAAGTGCTCTTATATAATGCGGTCATAAAGCCGATTTGGATGTATGGCATTCAACTGTGCGGTACGACCTGTGCAACTAATATTGATCTAATACAAAGGTTCCAATCAAAAATGCTTAGAACAATCACGTGTTCACCATGGTACATGCGTAACGAAAATATCCATAAAGACCTTGGTATTCCTATGGTAAAAAAAAGGGTAGAAGGCAGCAGAATTAAATATATATCTAAACTTCGAGATCATCCAAACCCTTTGGCTAATGCTTTGGTACATTCCTGCGATCAAACACGACTTAAAAGAAGAGATATGCTCGCGTTTAAAGAGCGACGTATCACCAAAACAGCTCAACCACTTGTTTGAGTCTGTCTAGTTTTTAAATAGATTTAAGATTTCATTACTTATTATTAGGCTTTAAGAAAAGCAGATACAATAAATAAAATAATTTTGAAAAAAAAAAAAAAAAATTCCTGTGGCTTGCGTTGACTACCCACTGTGACTGGGTTGCCTTTCATTAATTAAAATAATTACTACTTGTGTTATAATAATTAGCACAAACGTCTCACAATGCAATTTAACTTGTTGTTGTTTATTTGCCATTTTTGGCTTTTTCCATTTGTCCTGCTCGTGCTCTTCTCGCTTGTGATTTAACTATATCACAACGCCAATGTATTTTTACTACAAACACAGTGTTGGGGTCACTGCCCGCTTTACTTACCGCTTGTGCTCTTTAGGTGTTCGGAATAAAAAAAAGAACCTTTGGTATATTTGCTTTCACAATGCCACTCGATTAGTGGGGGATTTCTTTTTTGTCCAATAAATTCACTTAACAATAATAAGTAATTTTAACAAGTTAAGGTGCACATTCGATTCAGAGGGGTTTCCTTGTTACACAATAATTTCACTTAATCTCTATGTAATTTCAATTCGCGAGGAAACTTAAAACTCGGGCGATGGGACGCTGCGTAGCGGTGGCGAGAAAGCGTAGTTGATTCAACGGCGGTGGAATCGGAACTGCCCTGTGTAAAGCGGACCCTTTTTCAGTAGAGTGGTGTGGTGTGTGTTTGGGGGTGTGGATCCTGCGCTCGCGCGTGTGGGTGGTGTTGATGTGGAGTGTGGTGATGTCGAGGTGAGTGTGGTGAGTGTGCGTGTTAGTGATGGGTGTAGGTGTGGTGTGGGGCAGGCGACTAAGACTCATTTAGCCATCCCGGCCCCCCTAGGCGAATATTTCAGCCTAGAATTCGCTGGAGTTGCTGGAGAGTGGCCACGACGCTGCTGAGGCCTGAGGTGCGGCGCGGACGCGGTCGTTGTTGCTGGCGTCGTGTTGATGCCCCACTATGTGGCCGCTGGGCACGGGATGATGAGACCGTGCATCCCGGCTTAATGGAGGTCGTCGGACTGCGCCGCGGTTGCGGCCGGCAGGAGGTTGGCTGGTGTCGTTCCGCGTTGTACGGTGCAACATATTGTGATGCGGGCGCATACAAATCTGGCACAGATTGCCCGACGTACACTCGTGCGTTTGGTGGATAGTCGTCAGGCAATTGAGACAATGGCCGTGCGCCTGCACGACCAACTGGCGTTGCTGAGGTGGCAATCCCTTAAAAATGACGCATTGTGGCAGCCGGTGGGGTCGACGACATAGAGGACATCTACGGCGTGGTGGGTCGACGACAAGCGCGGGTGTTGACGGCAATGCGGCCGTTCCACTCCGAGGCACCGTTGGGGTGGTTGTTCGGGGCGCTGCAACTGGGGCAGCCGCTTGGCGTGGCACATTGACAGCCGAACGAGTGGTTGGTGTCGGGGCTGCTGGCATGTCTGCATCCATATTGATCTGCTTGAAAGAGTGTTATTTCAATTAGAATTTGGTTGCATATAGGACATATGAGCATGGCTGCCACGTTATGCGGCATGAGTGGGTCGTTAGATTAATCGATTACTTTTGTGAGTGATTTTAAATATATATGTGTACATAGGTATTTTTATAAATTTTTATTTTATTTTGTTTTTATATTCGGTTTATTTTAGCGGTTTGTCGGTTTTCGTTTCGCGGTTATCGGCGATCGGTAAGAAGCATAATTTGACGAGCGGTCTTGTTAACTTTCCGGATTGCGTACGGAGATCGACTACGCGAATATGACCGTCGGAGCCTGAATAAAGCTTCTCTATGCGGCCCAGCCGCCATTCGGTAGGTGGCAGGCAATCGTCGTGAATCAGGACACAATCTCCAATTTTTGGAGCATTTTCTGTATTTTTCCATCGGTACCTCTTGTGGAGGTCCTTTATATAGTCTTCTTTCCATCGGCTACTAAAATTATGATGGAGAATTTTAATTCTTTCCCATCTATTTAATAAGGAAAGCGACTCCACGCCTGGCTCAGGTGTGGCCAGAATGGGTGCTCCTTTTAAGAAATGCCCTGGAGTTAGGGCTGTAAAGTCGGAGGGATCTTGCGATAATTCTGTGAGCGGCCGTGAGTTGAGAACGGCTTCAATTTTAGCTAATAACGTCGTGAATTCTTCATAGTTAAATTTATAGCTGCCGGCTAGCTTCTTGAAATGGGATTTGAAGCTCTTTACAGCTGATTCCCATAAACCACCCATATGAGGAGCGCTTGGAGGTATAAATTGCCAATTGATACCTTGAGGGGCGTACTTTTGTACGATATCAGGGGACACTTGTTTTAAGAAATCCACAAACTGTTTTTCTGTGGCTCGTTGGGCTCCTATGAATGTTTTGCCATTATCGCTCATGATTTTGGAGGGGAAGCCACGTCGAGCGACGAAACGAGCAAATGCCGCGAGAAAAGCCTCCGTCGTCAGATTAGTACACAGCTCAAGGTGTACTGCCTTTGTCGTGAAACATACAAAGACAGCCACATAGCCTTTCATGAGAGTGGGAGATCTTAGCATGGACGCCTTTATTTGAAAAGGCCCAGCAAAATCGACACCTGTGGTCGTGAAAGGCGGAGCGAAATTGCAGCGTTCAGGTGGAAGTGCTGCCATAATCTGAGTTCGCATTTTTTGCTTATGCATAGTGCAGATTTTGCACATGAAAATGCATTTTTTGATCTGGGGCTTAAGACGGGGAATATAATACTCTTGGCGTACCATATGTTGCATGAGGCGCTGTTCGGCGTGCAACATTAATATATGGATGTAATTCAGGAGTAATGTGGCAAAAGGAGACTTCTCAGGTATTATGATGGGGTGGCGTTCGTTGTAAGTCAGGCTTGAATTAGCGAGCCGATCAATGGCACGAAGCAGACCTTTCGTGTCTAAAAATGGGTTTAGTACTAAGAGTGAGCTCTTTTTGTTAATTGGCTTCGATTCTCTTAGTAACGATAAGTCGCGACTGAAGTAGCGCGTTTGGGTTGAGGCGATAAGCGCGACCTTTGCTTTTTGTAAGTCCTGGTGCGTCAATGTATCGCAGTGGGTGTAAGTTACTCCTTTAACTTTAAGTTTAAGTTGCTCTATGAATTTAAGTATATATGCGACTACTCTGAGGGCTCGGGGGAACGATGAAAATCGTTCAAGGATTTCATTATCATCCACTATTGTATGATAGGTGTCGATTTTTCGACTTTCTGGGGCGATTATGTTGCGCATTGTCGATTGTGGCCAAGAATCTGTGGATTCAGTTAACCATCGGGGGCCATTCCACCAGAGCGTGTTGGTGGCAAGATCCAGGGGTTTGCACCCTCTTGTACCTAGATCAGCAGGATTGTCGGCACTGGCTACGTGTCGCCATGTGACTGCTCCTACTAGGTCAAGAATTTGAGACGTTCGATTAGAAATATATGTTTTCCACGAGTGTGGTGGCTTTTCTAACCAGGCTAGAACGATTTCGGAATCGGACCATAGATATAATTTGCATTTGGTCATGTTCATGTGGGTCTGCACTATGGAAACCAGCTTGGCTAGTAGCAGAGCGCCACAGAGTTCAAGTCGTGGTAGACTTATCGTTTTTAGAGGCGCAACTTTTGCTTTTGCCACTAGTAGGTGGCTTGTGGTTGCGGTGTCGCTTTGTGCGCGCACATAGATCGTGGCACAATATGCCTTTTCAGAGGCATCGCAGAAGCCGTGTAGTTCCACTTTGTATTCGGGGGAATAATTTACCCACCGTGGAATTTGTATCTGCGAGAGTCTTTTTAGAGGTTTCACTTGTTCATCCCAGTCTGTTCCGTCTAGCCATAATTCTTGAATCAGGATTTTCGCTTGTATCATAATTGGCGCAAGCCATCCTGCGGGGTCAAAAAGTTTTGCCATTGAGGATAAGATTTGCCTATTTGTTACGGCGGATAATGCGGTTATGGACTCTGTCGTGTATGAGAACTGGTCCGATATCGCATTCCATTGGATGCCCAGTGTTTTTGTTATACTTTCCTTTTCAAATATAAGGAAATTAGAATCCAATTTGTTATCGTTTGGTATATTTTTTAAGATACTTGGGTGATTAGCTGTGATCTTTTTTAGGGGAAATCTTGCGGTGTTGAGGGCCTTTATCACTTGTGATAAGGACTCGTGTGCTTGTAAGAGGCTGTGGCTCCCAGACAGGATGTCGTCTACATACGTATGTGTTTTTAAGACTTGTGTTGCCAGAGGAAACTCTGACTTTGTGTCTTCTGCCAGTTCGTAGAGTGTACGAATGGCGAGGTATGGGGTACAGTTTACGCCAAAGGTAACTGTTTTTAATTTAAAGTCGCGTAATGGACTATTGGGAGATTTTCGGAAAATAATTCGTTGAAAATCTTGATCATCTTTATGTACGACTATTTGTCGATACATTTTTTCGACATCCCCATTGAAAACGTATTTTTTGTATATACGTCAATTTGATATGAGGAGCATTAAATCTGGTTGGAGTGTAGGGTCCGTGAATAGAATATCATTGAGGGAATTCCCCGAGCTAGTGCATCTGGAGGCATTAAAGACAACTCTAACTTTTGTTGTTTTTTTGTCAGGCTTTACTACTGCATGGTATGGCAAGTATAGGGTGATTTTTTAAGAGCTTGATAACTTTTTTAAAAAAAAAAACGCATAAAATTTGCAAAATCTCATCGGTTCTTTATTTGAAACGTTAGATTGGTTCATGACATTTACTTTTTGAAGATATTTTCATTTAAATGTTGACCGCGGCTGCGTCTTAGGTGGTCCATTCGGAAAGTCCAATTTTGGGCAACTTTTTCGAGCATTTCGGCCGGAATAGCCCGAATTTCTTCGGAAATGTTGTCTTCCAAAGCTGGAATAGTTGCTGGCTTATTTCTGTAGACTTTAGACTTGACGTAGCCCCACAAAAAATAGTCTAAAGGCGTTAAATCGCATGATCTTGGTGGCCAACTTACGGGTCCATTTCTTGAGATGAATTGTTGTCCGAAGTTTTCCCTCAAAATGGCCATAGAATCGCGAGCTGTGTGGCATGTAGCGCCATCTTGTTGAAACCACATGTCAACCAAGTTCAGTTCTTCCATTTTTGGCAACAAAAAGTTTGTTAGCATCGAACGATAGCGATCGCCATTCACCGTAACGTTGCGTCCAACAGCATCTTTGAAAAAATACGGTCCAATGATTCCACCAGCGTACAAACCACACCAAACAGTGCATTTTTCGGGATGCATGGGCAGTTCTTGAACGGCTTCTGGTTGCTCTTCACCCCAAATGCGGCAATTTTGCTTATTTACGTAGCCATTCAACCAGAAATGAGCCTCATCGCTGAACAAAATTTGTCGATAAAAAATTTTCGAACCGAACACTGATTTTGGTAATAAAATTCAATGATTTGCAAGCGTTGCTCGTTAGTAAGTCTATTCATGATGAAATGTCAAAGCATACTGAGCATCTTTCTCTTTGACACCATGTCTGAAATCCCACGTGATCTGTCAAATACTAATGCATGAAAATCCTAACCTCAAAAAAATCACCCTTTAGAATGAGTGATATTTGCCTTTTATAATTTTTTCGCATGGGCTTACTTCCTCCATATGATCTAAATGGAGATATTCTTCTAAGACACCATCATAATGTTGTTTGAGCTCACCTTTTCTAAGTAGGTTTTTTTCCATACAGTAGAAACTCGATTAACCGGACTAATTGTTGTCGATAGGCATTCGGATAATCGAAAATCCGGATAATCGAATGTATGAAGAAAAACAAATAGATATTCATATCCTGCAACGAAAATCAATGTTTATTAAGAAATGAACACTTACTCATGTATATCTGGACATATTTTCTTAGATTACACTACATACGTAATACCAAACAGCAGCATTAATCATGAAATACAATAAAATATTTAGGTACGTATGTACGAATAATTTGTGTTCAATATGTATTTGATAATTTGCATTTGGTAATCATGAAATAAGTACGTAGGTAATAAGTTTAATTTGGTTTAAAATATTTGGTAATTGTCATTTGACGTAAGCAACTTTTTCTCTTCATTGCTGCTATATCACGAATTCGTTTCAGTTGTAGTAGACTCACAGTATCACTCTAGGGGTATTCTCTTGCTCTTGCAAAACCCTTGCACGGTGCGAAAATTGCTATATTTCCTCTCGGTGCACCGGCACAACAACAAACACACGCAGATAATTATTTGCAATGGCTGTAAAATATGTCAGACCAAAACCCATGTATATTTGCGTGCAATGTCATGGAAAAATATAATTGCAACCCATTTTTAGCTGACATTTTACATAAAGACATATAACGTCGTTCCGACACGTTCATGATTCCATAATTTGTACGTATGTAGGTACGAGTACATATAAATTGGTCGCAATTGGTAGTCCGGATAATCGCGAATCCGTATAACTGAGGGCCGGATAAACGAGTTTCTACTGTACTTAGAAACTGCTGTATTGCAGAGGTTCGAGAGTGACCTATGGCGAGTGTGTCTGGAAATTGTTGTTTAAATGGTAGTCGTACGACATACCGACCATTTCCTGATCTAGTAGTTGTGGCTTTGTAAAAGTCTTCACAATACTGATCTTCTGACGTTGTAATGGTAAGGGGGGGGGAGTTCTTCTAATTCCCAAAATTTCCTTAATTGTGAATTAAGGAATTCATTGGATATCTCTTCCACTTGAGTTGTCATGGTGGTAACTGATTCTGTTACTAGTCCACTTAGTATCCAACCGAATATAGTATTTTGAGCTAGAAGGGTGTTTGAAATTTTCTCAACCCCTTCTAGAATAATTTGAGGTAACGGGTGATTTTTTTGAGGTTAGGATTTTCATGCATTAGTATTTGACAGATCACGTGGGATTTCAGACATGGTGTCAAAGAGAAAGATGCTCAGTATGCTTTGACATTTCATCATGAATAGACTTACTAACGAGCAACGCTTGCAAATCATTGAATTTTATTACCAAAATCAGTGTTCGGTTCGAAATGTGTTTATCGACAAATTTTGTTCAGCGATGAGGCTCATTTCTGGTTGAATGGCTACGTAAATAAGCAAAATTGCCGCATTTGGGGTGAAGAGCAACCAGAAGCCGTTCAAGAACTGCCCATGCATCCCGAAAAATGCACTGTTTGGTGTGGTTTGTACGCTGGTGGAATCATTGGACCGTATTTTTTCAAAGATGCTGTTGGACGCAACGTTACGGTGAATGGCGATCGCTATCGTTCGATGCTAACAAACTTTTTGTTGCCAAAAATGGAAGAACTGAACTTGGTTGACATGTGGTTTCAACAAGATGGCGCTACATGCCACACAGCTCGCGATTCTATGGCCATTTTGAGGGAAAACTTCGGACAACAATTCATCTCAAGAAATGGACCCGTGAGTTGGCCACCAAGATCATGCGATTTAACGCCTTTAGACTATTTTTTGTGGGGCTACGTCAAGTCTAAAGTCTACAGAAATAAGCCAGCAACTATTCCAGCTTTGGAAGACAACATTTCCGAAGAAATTCGGGCTATTCCGGCCGAAATGCTCGAAAAAGTTGCCCAAAATTGGACTTTCCGAATGGACCACCTAAGACGCAGCCGCGGTCAACATTTAAATGAAATTATCTTCAAAAAGTAAATGTCATGAACCAATCTAACGTTTCAAATAAAGAACCGATGAGATTTTGCAAATTTTATGCGTTTTTTTTTTTTAAAAAGTTATCAAGCTCTTAAAAAATCACCCTAAGGTCGCTGCCTAATAGAAGATCTATTTGAGCGGGGGTGTTGCAGTTAGGATCTGCTAGCTTTAGGTGTGAAACCTTTTGCCAATGCTTGCTATTAATATGATAGCTTGGAAGCATGTTTGTAAGTTGCGGTAAGACTATAGCTTCCGCTTGAATGCGCTTATCCGCTTGGGGGGAAATTAGGGTAATGGGGCAGATTTTATTTGAGTTTTGTACTACTCTTCTGCCCATTCCCGTAATTTCATAATTGGCATGTTTTGTTGGTAGTTTTAGCCTATTTTGTGCCCTAGACGCTATGAATGATCGTTGTGATCCTTTGTCTATTAGGGCTCTCAATTTGAAAAGTTCTCCTCGGTGTTCGATGGAGATAACTGCTGTGGGTAGTAGTACCCTACTTTGATTCTCGCTGTGAAGCGTTTGTGTTTTTAAAGCCTTTGAGCAGCATAGTGTCTCTTGGCAAATTTCGGGATTTTGTGTTTCGGGAGTTGCGGTTGCAACTAAACCCGTGGCTCTTTTGGAGAAAGCGCTACTTTGGGGCGTGCTAGGAAAGTTATTGAAATGCAACATTGAATGATGCCTCTTGTGGCAATATACGCAATTGAATTTGCTTTCGCAATTATTGAGATTATGTGAGTGGGACAAACAGTTTGTACAGAGTCTTTTTGCTCTTTGTTCCTTTCATTGATATTAAGTTTTTTAAACTTTTCGCAAGTTTTCAGCTTGTGCCCTCCTTTACACAGTTCGCAGGACGTTTGTTTATATTGTTCGGATGTGAACGTTTGATTTTTAAAGAAGCTTCTGTTTAAATTGTGGTTGTTACTAGCTTGGGGTCTAATAAAACTTCGATTTAGGTCTTGTTGAACGTTTTTGGTTCTGACCATTTTTTTATCTACCCTTTCCGCAATTTCATATTGGGCAGTTAAGAAATCTTTCATTTGTTGCCACGTTGGGCATTTTCTTCGTGATGAGAGCGATTGCTCCCATAGAAGCAAAGATTTTTCCTGTAGTGCCGCGGAGCATATATTTACTAGTATGGGGTCCCAATTGTGTGTGGGAATATTCTGTGTCGCTAGAACCGACAAGCAATTTGAAACAGTGGATTGAAGTTTTATAAATACTTCACTTGTTTCTTTCTGAATCTTTGGTAAATTCATTAATATTGTGACTTGTTTGTCGACTAATATTCTTTCGTTTTCGTAACGAGCTTTTAGAGCTTCCCAAGCATAATGGAAATTTTCGTCATCAAGAGCGAACTGTTTGACTATTACGCTTGCTTGACCTTTTGTTTTATATCGGAGGTGATACAATTTTTGCGCTTGTGATAATTTAGGATGGTTTATGTACACGGCCGTAAACATGTCCCGGAAGGACGGCCATTGTTCATAACCTCCGTAAAATATTTCTGTATCACAAGCTGCCACTTTAAGGTGAATGCCGGAACTCGCCTCTTGGCTTTGAATTGGAGGCAGCTCTACTCTCGGTTGTGGAGTAGGTGCAATTGCTTTTATTAATCTGAATCGATCGAAGATCATAGCTCTCGTTTCCTCGTACTGGTCTAAGCAGTTTTCGTATTTGGAGCAAGCCGAGGATTTAAAATTTTCCGGAAGATCTGATTCGTCAGATTCTAGAATTGCGTCATACGCAGCTTGGAGACGTGTCCAGAAATTGCCTAGATTTTCTTTTTTGATTTCTAGTACCGATTCAGAATTGTCCTGAATCGGTGAAGATGAAAATCGAGTGCAGTATCGAATTAAACTGTCACTCTCAGCGATAAACTTAGTATATGAAATGTCTTTAATTTTTTTTTGCTTTGTAGCACCTTGCTTTGAGCGTGCAGCTTCAGCAGGTTTACATGGGCTCTTTTCTTCAGAAATCATTTTTTGTACTTTTAGATATTGAATCGATTTAGATTCCTTAGAATCTCCGTTCATTTAGATAATAGGTAAAAATTGAAAATATGAGACAGAAAAAACTTCTCTCAGTGTATTATGGTAGCAATAGATACGTTTGAATCTTTAAGATACGCGGTTTGTATGTTTGTTGTATACACCAGTATCTAATAACGAACGCGTATTTTGTTTTCTTTATTATGATCTTATATTTTTGTTGTATACGCAAGGTAAGAACCAACAAACGAGTGTTTCGTTTTTCTTATTATAATATTGTATTATTGTTGTATCCGCAAGATAGGAACCAACGAACGAGTGTTTCGTTTTCCTTATTCCTAATAGTTGCTATTAATTTGTTTTGCTTTCTTTTTGCTTTATTTATTGATTCACACTCGTTAGTTTATACTTGCGTATACGAGCGATAATAAAGAACGAGAAAAGGATTAATGACCTTCGTATATAAAGATTTTTTCCGTTTGCAATCCTGCTTGCTTTTGCTTTAGCAAGAACAAGAGGTATTGCTTGAAATATGCCGATTTGGCCTTTGGATATATGTACATATGTATGTGAAAACAATTAAAAATATCAAAACGTATGTAAAGTATGTGCTGGTTTTGTCTTTTATTATTATTATTGGGTGTTTCCTTTTGTCGCTGTGTCCCAGTTGTTTCCTGCTGCTGCTGATGTGATTTTATTAGGGTGGACCACGGTATCCCTTTCCTGGTGCTCTTCTCATTGTTGTTTTGCTCGTACTTATGTAGATGTCTTGTATATTTTTAATATATTTTACTTCACCAATTATTAATTTTATTATTTCTATATATTTTCGTTTTTTTTTTGAAATTTATTGCACTGTTTAATGTCACTGTTTTTGGTTTTTTTTTTTTAAAGCTTCGCGCCCGTTTTAAAGTTAAATTAATTTTCGCGCCCGGTTTTTTTTTTTTTTTTTTTTTTTTTTGTTGAGCACAGTATTTGGTTTTTTTTTATATGTATATTTATAAATTTATATGTAACACTCTTATATATTTATATTTTATTTTGATAAAAATTATTATTATTTTTTTTTTTTTTTTGGATTTTGATGTGACACTAGGGAGCCGTTTTGTGCTTTCGGTTTCAACTGTTTTTTTTTTTTGTATGTAAGTATGTATGTAGTTGTCACACTTCGATTTCACTTGCAATACATTTTTTTTATATATATATGTAAATTGCACTAGATTTTTGTATATGTGTATGTATATGTCACCTTTGTGCACGAATTTTTGTAAGTTTTTTTGTTTTTTTTTTTTTTGTATGTATGTTTATGTCACAATTTTAACCTTTTACGGTTTTTTTGTTTCTCATTAGTGCCGTTCTTTGCGGCTCGAAGGAGCATATGTTGGGGTCACTGCCCGCTTTACTTACCGCTTGTGCTAGTGGGGGATTTCTTTTTTGTCCAAGAAATTCACTTAACAATAATAAGTAATTTTAACAAGTTAAGGTGCACATTCGATTCAGAGGGGTTTCCTTGTTACACAATAATTTCACTTAATCTCTATGTAATTTCAATTCGCGAGGAAACTTAAAACTCGGGCGATGGGACGCTGCGTAGCGTTAGCGAGAAAGCGTAGTTGATTCAACGGCAGTGGAATCGGAACTGCCCTGTGTAAAGCGGACCCTTTTTCAGTAGAGTGGTGTGGTGTGTGTTTGGGGGTGTGGATCCTGCGCTCGCGCGTGTGGGTGGTGTTGATGTGGAGTGTGGTGATGTCGAGGTGAGTGTGGTGAGTGTGCGTGTTAGTGATGGGTGTAGGTGTGGTGTGGGGCAGGCGACTAAGGCTCATTTAGCCACACAGATTTTTTAATGCGAGACTACTCAGATATTAACGCAAGAATAAAGCTTTACGAAAATGGCTCGTTTCATGTTTAACTACGCAGGTATATTAAACGGTACTATGGTCGGCTGTAAAGAGATATCAAGTTTGCATACGAAAGTATGGATGTCGGAATGGACTAAAATAAATTTACTATGATATTCCAAATTGTTCAACAAATATACGAGTTTAGTGACACGCGAATTTACCGATAATTTCGGACATATAAAATGGCACGGTTATTCTAAATATTTGGGTGTAAAGCAAATTATAATTACCCATTTTCTTACCTAGAACTTACAGTATGAAAAGCGAGTTAATTTATATAATTTCTTAAGTAAAAAATGAGTGTATTGAACATTTGTTTATGGAATGCTAACGGTGTTAACCAACATAAACTGGAACTTATTAAATTTCTGGATGAAAATAATATTGATGTAATGTCATTGTCAGAAACTCATCTTCCGAACAAAAAACAATTTCTTAATACCGGGATTTAGACTCTATGTTACAAACCACCCAGATGGAAAGGCACATGGAGGAACAGCAGTGTTGGTTAGAAAACGGTTAAATCACCACGCATTAGAATCTTATGTCACAGCGCAATTTCAAGCTACAAAAATTTCACTCAAAAATCGGGGTAGTGACTTAAACCTTACTGCTATATACTGTCCACCTCGTTTTAAAATTACATAAATCGAATTTAAAGACTTTTTTGGAGCACTAGGTCAAAGTTTTTTAGCAGGTGGAGATTACAACGCAAAACACACGTACAGGGCCTCACGTCTTATTAATCCGAAAGGACGACAGTTGTACTACACTATTATGAATAAGCATAATAAGCTGGATATAATATCTCCTGGTAAGCCGACATACTGGCCCAGTGAGAGAAGAAAAATACCAGACTTAATATATTTTGCTGTAGTCAAAAATATAGATAGATCGCTTATGACAGCTGAGACAGCTGATCATTCTCCTGTACTAATAAAGTTATACGAACAGCCCATGATATTTGAGCCGAAAGTTTCTCAAAAATCACATAAAACTAACTGGTTGAAATATAGAAAGTATATCAGCACCCCATTCAATATTGATTGCAAAATAAATACAGGTAGAGACATTGATGAAAATATAAGAGAAATTAATGACGTAATAACTAATGCAGCTGTATTCGCAACACCAAAAAGAAACAACAAACCAGTTGGTTTTAGAACCAATAATAAAATAGAGAAACTTGTAAATGAGAAAAGGCGAGCTAGGCGGGAATGACAGTTAAATCGATCCCCTTCAACTCTGCTTCAACTGAAATCTGCTGTACGCAAGTTATATAAAGAAACTGTGTCCAAATTCTCGCAAGCAAAACCCTCTTTGGAAAGCACAAAAGTCTTTCAAGCCACCAGTAGATTCCAACATGCCTCTAAGACAATGGAATGGTAATTGTGCACGTAGTGATGAGGATAAGGCAAATTGCTTTGCAAATCATCTAGAAAAGTTATTTCAACCCAACTGCCCAAAAAACCACTTTGTGTTGCCAACCTTACCCAACACCGCAAACGAGTCGCATGTGTCTATTAGGACTTCTACTTCTGAAGTTACTAGAATCATAAAAGAGCTTAACCCAAAAAAGTCAGCAGAACATGATAATATTATCCCAAAAATGCTAATTGAATTACCAAATATTGCTGTAGAGGTGCTCTCTTTGCTCTTCAATGCAATTCTAATTTTAGGACATTATCCGATTTCATGGAAAAAGTCACAGATCATCTTGATAGATAAAGCTGGGAAAGACTTTACAAAGCCGTCTTCATACAGACCAATCAGTCTTCTACCCTGTCTTTCTAAGATAATTGAAAAATTGTTACTATCAAAGATGACACCTTTCCTCCACGTAAATAATATAATACCAACGCATCAATTTGGGTTTCGCAAAACATAGAGCATGATGGAGCAAGTAAATAGAATTACTAACGAAATAAGAAAAGCATTTGAGCACCGAGAGTATTGTTCGGCTATATTTCTAGACGTGACTCAGGCGTTTGATAAGGTATGGCATGAGGGCCTTTTATACAAGATTAAAAATATTCTACCTTCAGAATTATATAAAACATTGGAATCTTATTTAAAAAATAGAAAATTTATGGTAAAAGTGGGAGATTTCATATCTGATGAACGATAGATAAGGGCTGGTGAACCCCAGGGCAGTGTTTTAGGTCCAACACTATACATCAGATGTACAGGAGATCTTCCAACAGCTAACAATCTATTAACCTCTACTTTTGCGGACGACACAGCTATAGTAAGCCGTAATAAATGCCACATAATAGCATCACGAATATTAACGGAGCATTTAAGTTCTGTCGGAGAATGGCTAGCGAACTGGAGTATAAATGTGAATGAACAGAAGTGTAAGCATATTACATTTTCGCTAAGACCAAAGATGTGCCCGGCAGTAAAAATGAACAATATTTTAGTACCCCAAGCGAACGAAGTAGCGTATCTTGGTATTCACCTAGATAGAAGGCTCACGTGGAGAAAACACGTATCTAGAGAATAACATGTATGAAGATTAGAGCTGCAAATTGAAATTGGCTTTTAACTAAAAACTCCAAACTTAGCCTAGACAATACAAAGTGCTTTTATATAATGCGGTCATAAAGCCGATATGGATGTATGGCATTCAACTGTTAGGTACGACCTGTGCAACTAATATTGAAATATTATAATACAAAGATTCCAATCGAATATGCTTAAAACAATCACGCGTTCACCATGGTACATGCGTAATGAAAATATCCATAAATATCTTGTTATTTTTATGGTAAGGAAATAAGTAGAGGATAGCAGAATGAACTATACTATATATCTAAACTTCAAGATCATCCAATCCCATTGGCTAATGCTTTGGTACATTCCTGCGATCAAACACGCCTTAAAAGAGGAGATATGCCTGCGTACTAAAGAGCAACGTATCACCAAAACAGCTCAAAAACGTGCTGGAGCTTGTCTAGTTTTTAAACATATTTAAGATTTTACAACTTATTGTTAGTCTTTCGAAACAAAAAGCAGATTCAATAAATAAAACGATATTGAAACAAAAAAAAAATATTTGAATCGTTCAAATTTGTCGTTCGCGCTCTTTATTTCGACTATTCAAATGAAAAATTATTGAAAAATAAACGTTATGTGTGTCTCGCACAAAGTGATCACATACAGATTGAAATTTGTTACGATGCCACGAAGTATTCGCGCTAATATCGGTCGGCGGCATTTGGAATCAACATACATTGGCAGCCCAAGGCATTTTGGCATCAAGGCACATGACCGAGTACTCCCCGGATGCGATGACATACGTGTGTAATTATGAATCGCGGTCAATCAGCAAGCGATCCTCACGATGTCACAGCATGACTTTTCAAACAACAGTTACTATGTTTGATGGACTTTATCTTCAAGCAACGTATGGTATAATGGGTGATTTTTTTGAGGTTAGGATTTTCATGCATTAGTATTTGACAGATCACGTGGGATTTCAGACATGGTGTCAAAGAGAAAGATGCTCAGTATGCTTTGACATTTCATCATGAATAGACTTACTAACGAGCAACGCTTGCAAATCATTGAATTTTATTACCAAAATTAGTGTTCGGTTCGAAATGTGTTTCGCGCGCGTGTTTTGTTCAGCGATGAGGCTCATTTCTGGTTGAATGGCTACGTAAATAAGCAAAATTGCCGCATTTGGGGTGAAGAGCAACCAGAAGCCGTTCAAGAACTGCCCATGCATCCCGAAAAATGCACTGTTTGGTGTGGTTTGTACGCTGGTGGAATCATTGGACCGTATTTTTTCAAAGATGCTGTTGGACGCAACGTTACGGTGAATGGCGATCGCTATCGTTCGATGCTAACAAACTTTTTGTTGCCAAAAATGGAAGAACTGAACTTGGTTGACATGTGGTTTCAACAAGATGGCGCTACATGCCACACAGCTCGCGATTCTATGGCCATTTTGAGGGAAAACTTCGGACAGCAATTCATCTCAAGAAATGGACCCGTAAGTTGGCCACCAAGATCATGCGATTTAACGCCTTTAGACTAAAGTCTACAGAAATAAGCCAGCAACTATTCCAGCTTTGGAAGACAACATTTCCGAAGAAATTCGGGCTATTCCGGCCGAAATGCTCGAAAAAGTTGCCCAAAATTGGACTTTCCGAATGGACCACCTAAGACGCAGCCGCGGTCAACATTTAAATGAAATTATCTTCAAAAAGTAAATGTCATGAACCAATCTAACGTTTCAAATAAAGAACCGATGAGATTTTGCAAATTTTATGCGTTTTTTTTTTTTTTTTAATTTATAAAGCTCTTAAAAAATCACCCTTTATATGGAGCTGTTAGATGCTGGATGTACTTTGTTGAATGGCAAAAAAAGGTATGCCGCACACACAGATCATTCTTTGGATGGTGGACAAGATCACAGAAGATCAAATTGATGAAATCATTTCTGCCGAAATTCCTGATCCAGAGAAAGATCCAGAAATATATGAAGTGGTGAAAACCAACATGCTTCATGGACCTTGCGGACACCTCAATCTCATTTCGGTTTGTATACCTGACAACACTATCCACGTGCTTTTATTTCGGAAACGCAAACTGGAAATGATAAATATCCACTCTATCGGCGTCGCTCACCAGGCGACAATGGTTCTACCATTCACTCAGGAGCGAATATCGAAGTTGACACATGGATCGTACTATATTCCCCACTATTATCTAATTCACATTCAAAACTCATATCAATGTTGAGTATTGCAGTTTGGTGAAATTGTTCAAATCCGTTTGCAAGTACGTCACCAAAGAAAGCAACATGACGGTTATTGTTCTTAAACGATACGGTCGATATGTGAACTGCAATAAAGCGTTTTGTAGTATATTTTCTTTTGCAATTCATGAACATTTTCAGACTGTTGTGCATCTCGCAGTTAATTTCGAGAATGACCAAAAAGTGTATTACATTACAGCCAATGGAAACACCGCCAACACCAAAATTTGTAATGACGATTATTTTCTCGAGTTGCGTCAGGGATCCGTTTGCGAGAAAATTACTCTATTCGGAAATGTATTGATATTATACATGGGATGCATCGTCGAAGAAATGTTTATACAGAAAGCAAGGCCAACCAATAGATAGACATCCAGGTGTGTTCCCAACTAATGTAATAGGGCTAATTTATGCAATCCACCCGAAAACGACGATTGCTTCTACCGTCGTTTGCTATTGATAAATGTACGTGGTTCAATCGTACCATGCCTGCAACTACAATTGCTGGAGCATAATAATCACTGGAATAAAACTATGGACGATTCGATAGCTACTTCGCATGCCACTGAAGGTCGCACACTTTTCGCGTCAATTATGGGATACGTACAAAAATGACATTGCAGAAGGCATTTTACTAAGAACTGGAAATGGGCAGATTTCGGTTGATACTTCCAGTAGTTTGATATCTATTCCATCTGTCTTTTGTCAATTCACTTCAACGAAATCTGAACTCATCACGAATGTTTATCCGAACATAAGCCAAATTATCGTAACTACGATTGCTTGAGTACACGCGCAGTTTTAGCTCCCAAAAATACCGATGATAATGACTTAAACTGGAAGTTTCAAAGTCAAATTTCTGGAGACTTGCGCTCATACAAATCGATCGATCGTCTTGACAAAGAAGACGACACCGTGAGTTATCCAGTGGAATTTCTATATTCTTTGTAGAGGCTTGGTATGTCACCGCATCATTTGCGTGTCAAAGTTGGATCTGTCTTCATGCACCGAGACTGTGTAATGGAACCCGACTGACTGTGACACAGCTTTTCCATTTCAGTTCAAACGTATTCAGTTTCCAGGGAAAAATGCATTTGCGGTGACAATCAGTAGGACACAAGGATAGTCGCTAAAAATGTGTGGCATAAGGCTAGAAGTGCCATGTTTTTCACACGGCGTGTTCACGAGTTGGAAAACCATCTGCTCTGTATATTTACACCGGAACAGAAATCCAAAAATGTTGTTTATCAAGCTGCGTTACATTGAAAAAATTAAATGTCGCATATAAATGATTTTCAATACAATAAGCATTCAACTTTCTTTCATTTCAAAACACATAATTTCACGCAGGACAACGGCTGCGGGGTCAGCTAGTCTTCAATATTTAACAAGTAAGGAAGGGCTAAGTTCGGGTATCACCGAAAATTTTATACTCTCGCATGAAAAAGTGATAATAGAGATTTCATTATCCGTCATTTACATATTTTTTTTATTTTGCTGTAAAATTTATTAGATTAGTAGTACCTGAGATATGGTTTTTGGTCCATAAGTGGGCGACGCCACACCCATTTGGGGTGCAGCTTCCTTCTGCCATTTCTTCCGTAAAATTTAGTGTTTCTGACGTTTTTTGTTAGTCGGTTAACGCACTTTTAGTGATTTTTAACATAACCTTTGTATTGGAGGTGCGCGTGGTTATTATCCGATTTCTTCCATTTTCGAAATGTATATGGAAATGCCTGAAAGAAACGACTCTATAGAGTTTGGTTGACATAGCTGTAGTATTTTCCGAGATATGTACATAAAACTTAGTAGGGGGCGGGGCCACACCCACTTTTCCAAAAAAATTACGTCCGAATATGCCCCTCTCTAATGCGATCCTTTGTGCCAAATTTCATTTTAATATCTTTATTTATGGCTAAGTTATGATACTTTATAGGTATTCGGTTTTCGCCATTTTATGGGCGTGGCAGTGGGCCGATTTTGCCCATCTTCGAACTTAATCTTCTTATGGAGCCAAGATATACGTGTACCAAGTTTCATGATGATATCTCAATTTTTACTCAAGTCACAGCTTGCACGGACGGACGGACAGACGGACGGACGGACAGACATACAGACAGACATCCGTATTTCAACTTTACTCGTCACCCTGATCACTTTGGTATATGTAACCCTATATCTGACTCTTTTAGTTTTAGGACTTACAAAGAACCGTTATGTGAACAAAACTATAATACTCTCCTTAGCAACTTTGTTGCGAGAGTATAAAAACGCATTATTTATGTTTTGTTTTGTAAATTACTACTTAGCTAAATTTTAATACTACATATTGAAGGTTGGGATACTGCATGAAATAACATATCCAGCTATTTTAATAGCATAGGTTATTAATGTTAAAATTTTACTATGGCGTTTTGCACCGCATGGGCGCCAGAAAATAAATTTATTCACAAAATTGCTTACTTTTCTTTTTGCTGATTTTTACATTTTAAAGTTGTTTACCGTCATAAGCAAACAAACAAAGATGCGATAGACATCTAGGGTGACGAGCTCATTATATGAGCGATCAGCGCCAATTACTGAAATTCAAAAGAGAGAGGAGAGAAAGAAGAGCTTAATTATATGGCAGCGACGATGGCAAACCTCAACTAAAGGACGGTGGACCCACAGACATATGTATACCTGACATTCATACGTGGACGACTAGATAACATGGGACCTGGATTTCCACCTGACCTAAATATTAAACGGACATGGGTGCCTCAAAGGATATCTATAAAAATTTCAAAATCACGTCAGTCCGTATTGTTCGATGTGTACGGAGTCAATAGAAGGCTCTGAACACGTGTTTTTCCATTGTCCTCGGCTTCTAAACATAAGGGAAAAGTTAGAAACGGCACTAGATGGTAGCCAAACGGTGGAAAATTTGACTACACCTATGTGTCAGTCCTCTGAGAAGTGGAAAGGTGTTCACGAAGCGGCTACTTCCATCATGACACTACTAAGACAGATACAGCGGAATAGGCGTCAGTCCGTCTGTGCTATAGAGGAGACGTAAAATGTCTTGTCACTCACCTTATCTGGTGGTTCCGTGGGAGAGTCTTGAGTTGGGAGTAGGTTAGGTTCAGCGGATTAAAGTCCCGCACTCCGGCTTTCGATGCTTCCTCCTACTATAATATAAAAAAACAAAGATGCGATAAAATTTGTGAATACTAATTTTCTGCAATTTTGCTTTCAGCAGACTTTGACGGCGATGTTAAGTACACATATACATATATAAAAATTTAAGCGGCAAAAAAGTATTAAGCAAATGTACCTAATTATCTCAAAAAGTTAGCAAATAAAGTCGTGTACAGGTATATTTATGCTAATTTCTCCTCCACATTCATTAAAAAATTTTAAGGTGGCCTCGTCCCGTCCTTTATATGATAGGAAAGTATATATTTAAAAAGTCAGACAAAGAAGCAGCTGACAATAATAATTAATTTCCGCGGTTTCCATTGGCACTGCCAATTGTCATACTCGTAGTATGCATGGGTACACTCTTTCTCACGAGTACTTATTTAAATTCCAAATTTCAATAATGCGACTTCTCGATCTTTTCCTTTGATTTCTGTGCTCACTCTCTCCTCCTGGAATAGTTGTTTACTCTGATGATTTTAACTTCCTTAGCTGTCACCGTTCGTCAAGTGAAGTTATGCTACGCCAATATAGAAGCAACAATTTTCATACATCAGTAAAAAAGCAGCATAAGCAACAAGTAGAGCCGAAGAGACTTTTACTTTATTCCGTGGTATACGAGCAGCGGTTGGTGGCGAAAAAATAATACAATTTTGCTCCATATGTTCTGCGTTTTTAAGTTCTGTCTGATATTTTCCTGTTTTTATTTTGTATTTGAGTGATGAAGTTATGCACAAAAGCTGTAATATCTGTTATAAGAACTTTGAACAACAACGAATGTTGCAACATTACGCTATATATTATCTCATTTATAATTCCTTGAAGGATTCGTTATGTATACAGACAGACAAATTGGCGGCCATGGGTAAATCGACTCAATTTTTCATGCTGATATTTTATATATAACGGGTTTTCAATAGGAAAGCTACTAAAGTAGACCGATAGGGTCTAACGATTTTATCATGCAAAGATATACGATCCAACAACAAGTCGAAATTATTAAAATTTACTACCGAAATTCGGAGTCAGTGGCTTCAACTTTAAGAGCGCTACGTATAATTTATGGTTGGCATAATTTTCCTGTCAGATCAACAATTGAGCATCTAGTGGAAAAATTCTAATCCACAGGCAGTGTACAAAATATTGAGCCTCTAGTGGAAAAATTTGAAGCCACAGACACAGTACAAAATGTTCCCGTGCCAGTGAGATAAAAAAGTGACCGTTTTGTCGAGAATATTTCGCATCAATTGAGGAATATCCAAATCAGTCTCACACATGTCGTTTTCAAGCGTTGGGCATCTCTATGACGTCGTTGTGACGAATTTTGCCAAAAGATCTTGGCTTACATCCTTACAAGATCAAATTGACGCAAGAACTGAAGCGGGTTAACCATCACAATCGATGTATGTTCGTGAATGAGCTTAAGACGGTACCGGGGAAGCGCTACCGCTGATAACCGAATAGTTTTGGCCCTAATTCAATTATATTCCAACAGGATGGCGGCACAAGCCACACAGCAAATGTCAGAATCGGTTTATTGAAAATCAAATTTGCTGAACGTGTTATCTTACGAAATGGCCCAGTCAATTGGACGCCTCGGTCGTCATTTTGTAGGGTTTCCGACGTTTATTTCACCGGTTTTTAAAATCATTTGGTGGTTATACAAACTTCGTGTCAAATTTAATAAACTTTGTCAGATCATAAAAATTTAACAAAGTAAATGTTACCATTATTCCAATGGTTTCTTATAGAGTCTTTGCTATTCGACTAATGGCCTTACCAGAGTAACCGGAGAATAATTCGCATAATAATATTTGGATCATAGTATCCAACTATTCGATTAATTGCTCATTTTTGACTATCCGGTTAACCGTGCCTTGTCGACTATTCGAATAGTAAATGTTCAACTTCTAAAATTTTTTTAAGCACAAGTTAACAAACTGTTTTTTGTCGGGAGGAAAAGAAATTAAATTTATTTGGGCAGTACACTTATTTTCGTGTTGCCTGTTTTATTGATAATATCTTACTTATTACATTTTATAATCTTAATGCTATTTATACTTATGCGAATGTTTGCTTACTTGCTAGAACAAAGATAGTTTTATTATGCTTATCGTTTTTTCGTTATGGAATTTGTCTGTTGTGCGGAGCGTCCTCGCTATGCTGCTACAAATTGTTGTTGTTGAAGACGATTCATTTTGCTGGATTATCATTTTTTATATTGATAGTGCAATTATCAGAGGATTCTGATTTACGAATAAAATGGCTGAAAAATTCTTACATTTTGAAATTCTTTGATAATTATTACATTTTGCTATCTTAGGATCTAAAATTATTTTACTATGCTAATGAGCTAACGGTATACATTAAATAATATTTAGTTTCGAGTATTGGGTATTGGTTATTTGTAAATTGTAATTATAGCATGTTCTAAATAACAAATATGGATATCAAAATATTCCAATATATTAGTGGAAGATCCAACTGGTTTATTAATTCATGCACATCATTCAAATTAAGTGTGCCAGAGTAAAAAATTGTATTTTTCGCGAAATTAATAGTATAAGTTATTGTATGTTATTCGTTATTAATTTCTCCTTTTATTAAATTCTCATTTATTGCTTTAGGAACGGGTGTTTCAAGAATTCTTTCAAACTGTGAATTAATGCTCTTTTGTTTGTTATTATTTTCTATTAGCATATTAATTGAAGTTTTTATTTCGATAAGGTCGTCATGATCTGTTGTACCAGTTATAAATATAAGTACAGAACCAAGAATGTTAAGAGATCTTTTGAGCCAATAGATATTTGGCATAAGTTGATTTTTTAATGTTTCTATTTTATTAATTAGTATTTTTGTTTCAGACTATTTTTCTAAATTATAAGAAGACCTCATTATGTCTTCATAGGGCACAAGTATTTTTGATAAATTAGAAATATGATATAGAAAAGAACTGACGGGGTCAGTTTCTACGAGAACATATTTTTTGTTAGTTAAATCTATTATATTGTCGCATAATGCGATAGGAAAAAGTAAACAGAAAATTATTCTATATACTTATGTTATCCTTATTGATAATCCGTCCTTTATTAGTCGCTAAAGTCTTTCCGTTATCCTTTTTTACAACGTGCTTTGCGTATTTTCTTACGTTTTTATTACGCCTGTGCGTCTTCGAAAATATTACGTCTCCTGGATTATAGTTCAACTGCTTTCGATTGCGATTATGATGACTCAAGACTTTTTCCTTGTTTTGTTGTATTCATTCTTGGATGTCAGGACACCCCCCTTGGTTAAAAAACACGTCCTCGGGTTTCACGTTTGTTGCAATTTAATGATTGTTTTACACGTTTGATATTTTGCATAGGGGAGCTTTGTGCTGAATGTTGGGAACTATCAGAATTAGATGTGTTATTAATTTGTTGACGGGAAAGTGCATCGTCAACAACGTTCTGATGTCCAGGGTTGTAAGTGATTTTAGCACCATATTCTTCGATACAATTTTTCCATCTTTATAATTTTGTATTGGCGTTTTTTTCTGATATGGCAAAAATTAAAGATTGATGATCGGTGTATATAATTAAGTCTGCTATGCCATATAAGTAATTTCGGAGTTTCTGTATGGACCACACAATTGCGAGTAACTCTTTCTCATTTGTAGAGTAATTCTGTTCGGTTTGACTAAGTGTTCATGAAATAAATGATATTGGTTTTTTATTTTGTGATAATCAACTCCTGTTGAAAAGTTACTAGCGTCTGTGGTTAATTCAAAGGGTTTGCTGAAATTTGGTTGGAAAAGTTCAACCTGAGCTTGAAGTTCTTCTTTTATTCTACTTAATGCTGCTATTGTAGGTTCATCTAATGTGATTTTAATTTTTGCGCTTTGATTTTTTGATATGCCACCGTTGTCTCTTCTGAGAAACTTGGTAGGTGGTTTAACAATGGCAGCAAAATTTTATATGAATTTTCGGTAATAGTTTCCGAGACCTAGAAAAAAAGATCTAAGCTTCTTCAGTGATGTAGGAGTGGGAAAATCGTCTATTAGCTGATTTTATAGTATTTAATTATGTGCAGATTCAGTTCAAACCAAAAGAACGGTTGAGCCCCCAGTTAACAAACTGTTGTTTGTCGCGAGTAAAAGAAATTATATTTATTTGGGCAGTGCACTTATTTTCGTGTTGCCTGTTTTATTGATAATTTCTTACATACTACATCTTAGTGCTATTTATACTTCTGCAAATGTTTGCTTACTTGCTAGAACAAAGATAGTTTTAGGGCTTTTGAATACTTCTTTTTCTTTACTGGCGTAGACACCGCTCCCGCGATTATAGGCGAGATAATACCAGCGCGCCAGTCGTTTCTTCTTTTCGCTACGTGGCGCCAATTGGAAAATCCCAAGCGAAGGCAGGTCCTTCTCCACCTGGTCTTTCCAACAGAGTAGAGGGTTTCCCCTTACCAGCTTCCCTCGGCGGGTATTGCGTCGAATACTTTCAGAACTGGAGTGTTTTCGTCCATTCGGACAATATAACCTAGCCAACGTAGACGCAGTCTTTTAATTCGCTCATGGTTTCATCGAATGCAATTTTCGCCGTGGCCAATGTAGCAGGACGAGAATTATGAGCGACTTATAGAGTTTGGTTTTTGTTTGTCGAGAGAGGTCTTTGCTTTTCAATTGCCTACTCAGTCCAAAGTAGCACCTGTTGTTGTAAGAGATATCCTGCGTTGGTTTTCCAGGCTGACATTGTTAGTAGTGTTTATACTGGTTCTTAAATAGACAAAATTATGACTGTAAACAGTGGCGTGAGTGCCAAGTCGCGACTGCGACGACTGTTTGTTTGATGACAGTAGATATTTCGTCTTGCCCTCATTTCACTGCCAGACCCATTTGCTTTGCTTCCTTGTCCAGCCTGGAGAAAGCAGAACTAACGACGCGGGTGTTTGAGGCCGATGATATCAATATCATCGGTGTACGCCTGCAGCTAGCTGTACACTCTTATGGAAGATTGTACCTGTTCGATTAAGTTCTGCAGCTCGAATTATTTTCTGCAGCAGCAGGTTGAAGCACTCGCATGACAGGGAGTCGCCTTGCCTCAAACCTCGTTTGGTATCGAACGGCTCGGAGAAGTCGTTCCCGATCCTGACGAAGCTTTGGATGTTGCTCAACGTCAGTTTACTGAGCCGTTTTGGTTTTGCGGGGATACCAAATTCAGACATCCCGGCATTGAGGCAGCACCTATTCGTGCTGTCGAAAACAGCTTTGAAATCGACGAAAAGGTGGTGTGTCGATTCTCTTTTCACGGGTATTTCCCAAGATTTGGCGCATGGTAAATATCTGGCCGTTTGTTGTTTTGCCAGATCTACGGTGGGCTTTAATCTTTTCACACAATAGGCTCGATAGAACCTTATATGTGATGTTAAGGAAGTTTATACCGCGGTAGTTGGCGCAGTTTGTAGGGTCTCCTTTTGAGTGGATTGAGCATAGCACACTTAAATTCAAACCGTCGGGCATGCTTTCGTCCGATCATATTTTACAAAGAAGCTGATGCATGCTTCTTATCAGTTTTTCGCCGCCGTGTTTAAATAGTGCGACCGGCAATCCATCGGCCCCAGCTGCTTTGTTTTTCTTCAGGCGGGTGATTGCTTTTCGAACTTCTTCATGGTCGGGCAATGGAACGTCTGCTCCGTTGTCATCGATTCGCGAATCGGGTTCACCTTCTCCTGGGGTTGTACGTTCACTGCCATTCAGCAGGCTGGAGAAGTGTCCCCTCCATATTTTTACTATGTTCTGGGCATCGGTGACTAGATCACCTTTGAGGATTCTACAAGAGTATGCCCTTGTCGTGAAACCTTCTGTTAGCCGTGTCGGCCAGCCAAGCGTGAATATGAAACGCTTTTCGGCATTTATCTTTTTCTGTCTGCAAATGCGTCTCGCTTCCCTCTTCAACTCTCGATATCTATCCCATCCCGCACGTGTTGTGGTCGATCGTAGCGTTGCGAGGTAGGCAGCCTGTTTTCTCTCCGCTGCGACACGGCACTCCTCGTCGTACCAGCTGTTCTTTTGCACTTTCCGAAAACCAATGATTTCGGTTGCAGCTGTACGTAAGGAGTTTGAAATGCCGTCCCTCAGTTCCCTTATACCGAGTTGTTGATGAGTGCTCTCCGAGCCAAGAATGCAAGACGAGTAGAAAATCGCACCGCAGTCTATTGTGATTGCAGCTTCTCGACGTCGAACCTTCCTTACATTTGTTGATGTGTGTTTTTTGCTGCACAGAGGCGGGTGCGAATCTTAGCTGCAACAAAGTAGTGGTCCGAGGCGATGTAAGGATCTCGGAGCGCACGCACATCTAAAATACTTTAGACGTGTCTTCCGTCTTTCACAACATGGTCGATCTGGTTGGTGGTTTTTCGATCCGGAGACAGCCAGGTGGCTTCCTGATTTTTCTTATGCTGGAATCTAGTACTACAGATAACTATATTTCGGGCCCCGGTGAAGTCGATCAGTCTCAACTCATTTGGCGATGTTTCATCATGGAGGCTGAATTTACCGACCGTTGTACCAAAAATACCTTCTTTGTCCACCCGGCGTTAAAGTCGGTAAGCATAGTTTTGATATCGTGGCGCGGGCAGTCTCATAGGTGCGCTCCAAGCGCTCATCGAAGGCATCCGTGGTCACATCGTCCTTCTCTTTCGTCGGAGCGTGGGCACAAATCAGCGATATGTTTAATAACCTCGTTTTGATGCCGAACGCAAATTAACTCTTGTCAACATATGCAACTTTGAACTGAGCAGGCAATTGACAAGGAAAGTTCTCTCTCGACGAACAACGATTAAATTCTATAAATTCCCGTTCTGTTATATGCTGCGGAGGCACCGCTGGGGATATCAAGTGGAGAAGGACCTGGCATTTAAAATTTGATTTAGCGACAGACAGTGAAATAGAAGAAAACGACTGGTGCGCTGTTGTTAACTCGGCTCTAACCGCGTAAGCGATGTTTTTGCCAGCAAAGAAAGAAGAAGAAGTCTCAATGTTGCTTCTGCAAAAATGAACAGCTTGCACAAAATGTAATTTACGTCCAAATTTATGGGTAAAGACACTTAATATCAATTTAGTGGACAAATATATCGCGTATACGCATGCAAACATGGGTATATAATAAAATACACCTGCGTATGTGTTTAGATGTGATAAACATAAATAAGGATATTTTATAGAGATGGCTTGTAAGAGCCCTCGCAATAAAATTGTTTATACTTTTTGTATATGCGTTTGGAATGCCTTTTTCGCAATCCAACGTTTTGAATATGTTACAAAGATTACGCTAAGTCATTTCATTGAAACACTCATTTGTGAAAACGTGCCTTTGGAGATATGAATACAAAAAATACATCTAATATTTGACCATTTAAAAGGTGCTTTATTTTATGAAAACTGTAGTTGGTATAAACAACCTTCTGCTCAAGAATAATTCTCAATTTTACATATTTAAAAGTTGGTAGTACACATTCTCAAAAATTTTTTTCCAGACAACTTTCTCAAAAAGTTAAGTGTGATGCTGGTGGTGTTACCCCGATTATTAAAAATTTAGCCCAATACAACTCAGGTCGAACTTATACCGTAGAATCAAAAAATATGGAGGACGGAGTCATCAATAGAAGTTCACTGAAGTGAGGAAAATTCTCTGATCACCATCCACTTGGGAGTGGCCAGAAACGATTCTTATACATATGGCTCAGTCAGCTCACGGCCTACGGTCTTTGACCAAGTATCCCCTGAGTAGCATAAGAACATCCTTTTGAGAAGGCGAAGCATCCCTTCCACATGGTTGTGCGCTGGGTTTGGGATCCGCCACATAAAAAACAGTAGCAATGAAAACTAAACGACAGCCTCAGGTGAGAGACCTCCCTTTCGATGACGACCATGGCAAACGAAATAAGGACTGTAATTTGAGGGCATGCACCTGGAATGTCCGGTATCTTAATTGGGAAGGTGCCGCTACCCAGCTGGTGATGTCCTCGTAAGAGTGAAGGCTGACATCACCTCTGTTGACA
>NW_026038282.1:0-34677 GCF_023373825.1 Bactrocera dorsalis
ATTTATTAGTTTGAATATTTTTGTTTATAGTCTTACCTTCCATAAACTTGCCCGACTATATTGCATCCGTAGGTATCATAGTGGCAAGGAGTATTCGTTTGTGTAGAGCACAACCAATAATTACACTCGTTTGTAGTATTGCTAAACCCTAACCTAGAAAAGTCAATACCCTGCTTAAGCGCATTTGGCAAATTCTTCATTCTTTGATAATTCAAACCAATCCAAAATTTATCAGTCGAAGTCTTTTGCTTCTCTAAAAATTGTGACAAGCTCATTTGTATAGATTCTCTGCAGCGTTCCCAGTGTGGCGTATTGTTGCCCTGATTACAAGGCATTACCTCGAATTCCGTCAATGAATTCACTTCTCTATCGTAATTTGCACACCATTCCTCCAACGATTGTTCAAAACACTTCCAATTCATTTTAAAATTGCGAAGTATAAACGGTTTCCGGGCATTTAAAATCAGTGTACGTAATTTATGTGCTTCCGTATAAAGGTCAAGTGGAGTTTGCGCCATAGTATTTACCGAAAAATGACATGTGTTTAATAATAATGAAAGTAAATTGAGTTTTACACTACTCTTTATTACTATTTGTTTAACTTTATATTCTTACAAATTGATAAATGTATTAATTAAGAAATGATTTTTTGCTACTAGAGTAGGATATAAGCGGATATAATTTCATTGCTCGTATCTGTCACTTCCAAGCAGGCTTGCCATATAAATGAATACAGTGCAAATAACTGCAAATTTGGAATAAAAATTTGTATTTCTTGAAATCTCAAATATTTTTTTTAATATCTTTAATTCAAAATCTTTAAAATAGTTGCAACAGTTCATTTAGTTTTTTAATTATTGTATAATTAAAATAATAATGTTTGATGGGCAACACCACATTGTTCTTTTATGTGTATTACTTTATCCCGCTAAATTACAGAGGAACGCACACAGATGCTCTGTTAAATGTAGCCAAGCATATATTTGGCAAATAGTGAATTGCGGTTAAGAAATTGTTTAATATATTAAATTTTTCATTGATAAAAAAGTGTTTGTATAACTCTGTTAGAAAAGCACATAAATATATTTACACAATGAAGAAAGTATTATTGCATGAAATTATTTAAATGTGTATATGGGCAAATGACAGTCAGATCCGGTTCACGACTTCCAGCAATTTCCATAAGTGTGAACACAAACATACGTACTAGGGATTTATCTCTGATAGATATGTAAATAATTTTTTAGAGATTAGCAATACAAATTCAATGGCCACCAGTTGAGGAAACTTCAAGGATACTAATAAGGTTTGTATTGAGAGTGCTTATTAAAACGAAATGTTTTTGATTGATGTTTATTGGTTATATTTATGTATAGATGCAATGTACATTAAAATGATATACTTAAAAATATCAGTGCGTAGAATTGACATCGTATAGACTTATCTAGTTGTGTGATACCTGCTTTAACCATATGTTTTATAATTAAAAGTACAAAAGTATTTGCTTGAGCTTATGAGTTAAATATTCAGATGTACTGTAGTTGTCTTAATAGTCTAATGTTGGTTCATTAACACAATACCTGGTCAAGCATTAAGTGCAATGTATTAATCAGACATTGCGAAAATTACCGTTAATATGTTATATAGTATGTATGATAAGTAACCTGTTTACTTTGTAGGACTGGTTACCGTTTTATGAAATTATGTATGTAGATTGTATGCCAAAAATGACCTTGCCTGTGTAAGATGTAATGTTTTATATATTCTTATTAAATTTGTTGTGAGATTAAATTTTATTATTTAAGCTCCTATTACTTGTATAACCTTTATGTGCATAAAGCAATGTATGTGTAGTTACATATTTATGTATCAAATATAAATTTCTAAATTGTATGTCTAATAGTTTTATTACTTGTAGAGCATACATACATATGTATGTGAACAGAAACAAATATAGAATGCAAAAAGTCGTTAATTTAATTTAATTTTTTTTTGCAAATGTGCTTTGCGTTTGCTTACTAAAATAATGAATTTTTAAATTTTATTTTTAACTAGAAGCTTAATATACCATTTACGAAGTAAGAATAAAATAGTAATTACCAGTTCTTTAAGAAGTTCTCCAGTGCAATTCATTAGTCAGTCTCTTTTGATATTTAGGAAAATAAATCTAAAGTAGATGCGTCTAAAACTTTTTAAGGAGCAAAGTGATTTTCCATTGTGTTTGGAAAAGAAATACCGCCACCGAATTCCTTATCTAATAAAGTACAATAAATTCGATATGGAACTTTTTGTGCATTACTTAATTTTTAACTTATTGTTGTTGCTATCTTATTCGTAGTTTATAACGCTTCAAATATGCATATGCATGTGTACTTATGCCTTTGTGACCAGGATGTTGTACACAATTGAACCATTATTCCTCAAATATTGCAGCTTGGTTCAAACACAATACAAAAATAACAAAAATATTATTATCTTTATAACACTATATTCTTATAATTTATAGCTCTATGTTGGTTTTCCTTTATTACATAGAAGCCCTTCGGCTTTCCGTTGCCCGAAAAATACCGGTTAAAACTGTTTTTCTTAACTGCTGCAGTGGGCGCATAATATGAGGGTGATTTATGCTTCAGAGACTTTTTATAATTCGATTTATAAGACTTTTCGATGCTGTCATTTTCCCAGGGTTTTTGAAAATGTGAAAATCTCTTGAAGTTGATAACATATTTTTTGCCGTTCACATCAGTGAGTGGTAGTGGCTGTTTGTTTCCGAGAATCTTCTGCAACACAGGCAGATTCCAGTGGTAGATGCGTCCCGGTTTGCCATTAGAGTTAAACGGAAATGTCGACACCTGAGCAAATTGATTTTTTCATGAATAAAATACATAATATTTATGTCTAATTATAATTATTATATAAGACTTTATTCTATCACTTACATTGGTTTTTTGTGAGTTGTCAGTTATGCTATTGGCTTCACCTTTTGGATTTGTGTAATAAACAAAATTCGGTGGCAGTTTTATAATGAACATATGCGAATCATCTGGAGACGAGTGACGTCTTGATTCCACAGCTAGACGCTTTCTATGGTGGCTGTTGGGGGCTTTCACTTTGGTAAAACCAAGTTTTCTTAAAAAGATTTTTAGTTACATACTTTATATATAATATGTATGTATATAAATAATATAATTTTAACTCACTTCAGCATCTTCTTATTTAATGAATGCGAGTTTTTGGGCAACGTTTTAGAAGTAGCCGAGTCATGGGATAGAACAGTATCGGCGTTAAACCGTCGCTCCATCGATTGATGTCCATAAAGACGTGCTAATCCATTATTTTTCGTCTCCTTAGAATTGCTTCTTAATCGCAATTTACTTTTGTCTTTAGTAAACCAATTTTGGAGTACATATGCTGCTGGTTGAGTCGGTTTTTTGATTTCATCTCTCTTACTGCCGTTTACATCAGTTTCACATTGTGCGAAATTGTTGAGAAATGCTAGACAGCATAAGCTGAAAGAATTAATTTTAAATAATATTTGACGTTATATTTAAGTGCTTTTAGGTATATAAAACTATAAAAATTGCTTATATTTAAGCCTTTGGTAATTGCAGTAAAGTTAGTTTAATAGAACTTGTCTTCTATATGCATGTATTTATATTTTTTCACCATAATGTCTAGATGAAACAGAGGGGCCTCCTCTAATGTGCTAACTACGCGAACACAATCAAAAACTACATAGCAAATTTTTATTGAAATACAAAATAGGATATATAATCAATTTCCTATACTTTCACATTGTATTTCTTTAGTCGTCAGAGGTGGTGCATTGGTAGATTTAAAAAACTTCATTACCACCTATTTAGGAGTTATATTCACTTGTGAGTGTCAAAACGTCGCTTTTGACCTACTATATATATCGAAGTTACATATAGTACATATGTATTTGAAAATATTCTCCAAAATTATGCATTTGACGCGGCAAATAGTTTCGGAGATATGACCATAACATTTGTAAGAATTTTAACCTAGAGTAATCTGAGCTAAAAACGTTAAATGAGTTTTTCTTGAAACACTGTTTTCCGAATAGTTGAGGAAACTTTTTCTGAAGCGCGGGGACCGATGGTCTTGAAATCTTCAAACGTCAGCTGTGATAATTTCTACATTTAAATTCAGGTTTGAATTTTTTCACAAAAAAGGATTCACTATGTCTTAAAACATTTTATACAATGTAAGCCTCCATCTACGAAGCACAATAAACATTTGGGGTACATACAACCGTAAAATTATAAATTTTTACACTTGTTTAAAAAAATTGTTGTTGGATTTCATACAAAAATGAGTTTACCCATTTACAATCCTCAATGCTATGTTTTCGAATCGTTATAACTTATGACTTTATGAGACTTGTGAAAACCCTAATTATAATTAATACATTTTTTGTAAGGTCAATTTATAGAATTTACAAATTTCTATAGATTTTTCTTTTATACTTATATTACTCAACGCTGCCTTAATTTACATTTGTTTTCCATTTTATAGGGTGATCTAATTCGAGGTTCCCTACTTAAAAAAAACGCACAGAAACTTCAAATTGGATGGGGAATGTTTATTATCATTCGAAAAACATTCTTTGGCATTTATTTTTTGAAGATTATCCTTTCAAATGTTGGCTGCGGCTACGTCTCAGATTGCCCATCCATTGAGCCCAATTTTCGATGACTCGTTTGAGTATTTCGACTGGTAATTGGCGAATGACAAGCGCGTTGTTTTACTCGAAGCGGGATTGTTCGTATAGACTTTACATATTCCACAGTCTACCGGTGTGATATCACACAACCTTGGCAACCTTTTGAAACTCTTCATGTTGCTTCTTGTACCAAATGCGGAAAATTTTCTTGATTACATACCCATTGAGTCAGAAATGGGCCTCATCGCTGAACAAAATTTTGCTCGAAAAGTTGGAACTTGTCAGGAGCGCATAGAGCGAAGCCATGTCGCTTGGGAAGGTGGCTATTTTTGGCCGCTTTTAATTTAAGATCTCGACGTAAATTGCGCCAAGTCGTTCCATTCGGCAGTCCGAGCTGTTCCAAACGGCGCCGAATCGTCTCTCCTATATGTATGAGATTTGTACTCATTTTGAAGAGAGTCCAAAATTGTCTAACGTTTTAACATTTTCAATAAAATGTATAATAATTCTTTGTTAGAACTTGGTCTTCAAAAAGCTCTTTCTGCTATTCAGCAGAGAAGAAAACGAATACTCTAATCTAACTGAGCACTGTTAGAACTTGATGTACTCGAGCCTCAAACTACCGACTTATGCTAAACTTTCTGCCTATTCCTGTACTCCCATAAGGCACTCGAGATATAAAAATGCTTCTATCTTGCATACTCTCATACACCGCCTATCCGAAGAATTTTTCGCACAGCATGCATGTTTTTTGACAATATTATTTGCTAAACGAGTTTAGAGGAACTCATTATTCTCTTTGAAATTTAGATTTACGACTTGGGTGCTACTCAAAGTCGTAAAAGTTAAAAGAAATTTTTCCCATATGTTGTATTCGGAAACTTTTAGGTTTACCCGCACAGTAACTGAGCTGCATCGCTTTTGGCCCATCTCTTGATTTAATTTCCATTTAAATAACAAGTATGAACTGCAATTGTAAATCTACTTAATCGATTTGATGAACTGCAAATGGCATGGTTCCAGTTGGGTGCCTTTGTAAATGCCGCTACTCTTAAAACACACACAAATATATATATGCATATATACATACAACCACAAATGCATGCAATTGGCAATATATTTCTATTTAACAAATTATCAACGACCGCTGCTGGCACAGACCCAACATCAAGAATTCGTAGATGCAATAATAATGAAATACCTTTCGACGTGCTCAGCATACATACCTACACACACATACACGCACACAAAGATATTTACGTGCAGTTCTATGTAGGTGCATGGGTAGAAGTCGATGTAGTTCCAGAAATGCAAGCGATAAAAAGTGGGAACTTCAAATGAATTAAGCAATAAGAAGAAAAGGATAGTGGAACAAAAGAAAAACAAGTTCGCTAGCAAAGACACGGAGCAGAAATCTAAATATATACACACGTACATATATAAAATTTACATAGTTTCTTACATACAAATGCACGTTCTTACATTAGACTAGTCACAGTTCTGACAGTTGACTAGTAAACGGTGCTCTGCTGCTGTTAGAACACGTCGCTGATGAGGACCTATGTTCCATATTTTTGAACCATTTTTACTGAAAAATTTAGTTGGAAATATCACAGTTATTAGCTTTTTCTGTATTTTTTAAATATCTTTGAGTGGCTCAAAGATACTAGAAGTTTGGGATCACGTCTAATGGGGAACGAGAATATAATGCTGGACTAAATGTGACTAACTGTTTTAGTTGTCGATATGTTGTTTCCACCCTTTACAGAGCATCCATAATAAATACTGAAAAGTGCAAAATTGTAAATTCTATATCGGAGACCCTTAATTCACTTTGGATCCACTGAATTCGATAACACAATTATTAATTTTCAAGGTCTGTTGCTCATACTTTAATTGTTTAAGGGGTTACATGGGTTTACGGGTTTAAAAAAAAAAAACTATTTTTTATTGTGTTATTAAACTCTAAAACGCCTCTAGAGTATTTTCTTAAAATTTTAAGTTGATCCGAGTAATAGTTTCAGAGATACATGCTTGAGCACTTGTGCGCTCGAGGCTAGCTAGGCTTAGTGCGCGTTTTAAACACGTTTTTCTCGAAACTGTGTTTTTGACTACTACTCAACCGATCTTCATGAAATTTTACACAGGTCTTTGAGATAAAATTTTTAAATTGAATCGAATCGAACAAACAACTGGTATAAATCTAAAGACTGGTGCAATCTAATAGACTTGAAGTGTCAACATATTAACCTACTCTAATATAATGTTTTGGTTCCTTAAATATATAATTTTACAACAAACAAATGTTTACAATAAAACACTGACAAATGGCAGACATCTTCAATACACTTTATCAAAGCTTTGCTTGTTTATTTTTCGGTTTCTTAAAACTCACTCAAAAACCGACTGCCCTAATGTATTTTTGGCCACATGTAGGTATGTATGTTTGATTGTGGGAAGACTTTTTGCCTCGATGCAAAATTTATAAATGCACATACATATATTTTTTGTGAACTCAAACATATATACATAAGTCTTTACCCATGCATAAACGAGTATGTATGTTTGTATGTATAGAAGGCATCGCACCACCACTGCAGCAGTGAGTAGTAATAAATTGTGTGTGCTTTAAAAGAATAAACAAAATTTTTGCATTGTTAAGTCAACAATACAGGTATGGGCACACATGGGCGCTGGCATACGCTTTTCTTACGCCGCTGTTATGTACGAGTATTTACCTAGAATATGAAAGAGAATATCAACATAATTTTCATTTTTTGACAAGCCACCATATTTTGTAATTTATGTTGCGATTTGGACTTGAACCACAGCTGAGATGTACGAAACGCTGATGAGCAAACAAAAAAGCACAATACAAAGCACATCCATACATACACGTACCTATGTATGTATATGCATTGGTCGATTTCCGTTGTTAAGGAGTGGAAAAAGTTAGTGACTTAAAAATGGTTTCTTTGTAGTATTTTTAAATACTTGATTTGAAAAGTGAAGGAGTTGAAGTCTCTTACAATTTTTAGGAAATCTCAAAAGTTATTAAAATTCATGAAGAAACAAAAATAAGCCTTGAGATAATCAATTTTTAATCTTAAATAAGTTTTGAACGGCAAGGCCAACTCAAGACAATTTCCCACAAAAATAAGAGACGATTTTTTTTAATAGTAAGTACTGGCCTCAACAACACCGCCGTTAGTTCTGCTTTTTCCAGACTGGATCAGAAAGTGAAGCAAATGGGTCTGGTAGTGAACGAGGGTAAGCAAACAAAGAGTCGTCACACGCGCGACTTGGCTCCCACGTCACTCTTGACAGTGATAACTTTGAAGTCGTAGATAATTTTGTCTATCTTGGAATCAGTATTAACACCAACAACAATGTCAGCCTCGAAATCCAACGTAGAATAATTTTTACCAACAGGTGCTACTTCAAACTGAGTAGTAAAGCCTTCTCTCGAAGAACAAAGAGTCACTCATCATCCCCGCCCTGCTATATGGTGTATAGGCATGGACGATGACAACATTTGATGAGTCGGCATTACGAGGTTTCGAGTCCTTAGCGCATTGACAACGGTAAATACCGCAATCGATGCAACGATGACGAGGTAAACGACGGCATTGATATAGTTCTAAGTCATGTCGTCCGAATGGATGAAAACACTTCAGCTCCAAGAGTATTCGACGCAGTACCTTCCTGGGGAAGCAGAGGAAGACCTTCACACCGTTGGAAAGACCAGTTGGAGAAGGACCTGGCTACAATTGGAGACTCCGATTGGCGCCAAACGATTGGGGAAAAGAAAGAACGACTAGGGTGGCTGAAAAGTGGAGGACCTTTCAAATATTATTAAGAAAGAGAAGTTTTTTGAGGTGTATATAAACCAAATTTTTCAGAATATAAACTGTAATAAATAACTAACTCTTTTGACCCACCCTGATGTATAAATATACATATGCTCCAACGGAGTACTTCATCGAATATTAATAAGTGCTTAACAATGGACAAAATGATATAAATAAAATATAAAATGAATACAAAAGGATAACATCGATGTATCGACATGAATAGATAATTGTTGTTGGCGACTTCCACACCGGGAGCATCCAAAGGACTAAACATGCACACATACATAGCTATATATGTACATGCATGAGTACTTATATTTATTTATGCATTAATTTATTCATTTTATATACTTGCTGTGTGGCATTTGCCAAGAAATTTCGGTTTTACATAAGGAGACAAAGGCATTTGTGATGAGCTTACACACAGTACATACGTACAACAGGGTGCATGTTGTTATATTTCAAAATTTTCGCAGTTCATAAAACCAAGACAGGAGTAGGAGTAGTTGCACGCAAGGAATTTTTGTAGAATAAAAGAGCACCACTTAAATTCAATGATAATATTTCAATTCAGCCAGATTTTAACTCTCCTCTCCTTCATTAGTCAATGGCGTGTGCTTTGATTATTTGTATCACGTGATCCCTTGGCTGGATGGTTTGTGGTCAAAATGCAACAAGAAGTTTGCCTTTTGTAATTCAATAACTCAGACAGCTAGAAATATTTCACTTTATGACTAATAGTTTCTAAAGACCGCCTCCAGACAGTAATGCCACTTGCCTTCTCACCTTCATATGCATGTGTAAGGACGCATATACTCGTATGTATGTACATATGAAGCATTCCTTTGTGATGAGTTAGTCGCTGTAAACCTGATTTGGAATTAGCGATGCGCTGTAGAGGCGTGTTCTTTTATCGCATTAAGGGATTTCGAGATCAAAGTCAGTTTGTATGAGTAAAACTGGTGTTAATATATGAAATATAACCTCTGTGAGGTTTTAAACTAATGAAATTTCAATATTCTGTTTGCAATTATACTGTTTGAATGAGGTTAATGTCGTGTTAGCTTTTTGCATTATACTTGTATTTCGCCCCATAAGAGTCTCAGTGCTAAGGAGTCAAACAGTTTATATGTTAAAAAATAGTAGATCAAAACTATCATAGCTCTTCAGATTTCTCAAAATATTGTTCAAATTTGGAACTCACGAACTTTTGTATCATTTATAGCTTTCTTTTTTTTAATGTTCACAAACTTACATATACTAACATATTTTAAATATTCGTAATTTAATAAATTTAGAAATTTAGGATCCTCTTACTACTCGGATTATCATTATCTCAGCGACGTTTTGAATTCAACAGAGAGGTTTTCTTGCTAACGCAGAGAGTACCCAATACTGGGGCAAACAGATTTTGAATAAAAAATAATAAATATTTCATAACCAAAACTCAATTTTTTGTCAATATGAGTGCTTTCTATTATATTATTTTTCCTTCGCCTGTCAACTTATGAAAGGTGATGATACATTATTTTGCATTTTAGGTGACGAAATGTACACCAAAACAAAGTTCTGAAGATTCCTCAAAGTAAAACCATTATTCAAAACTTGTTTACCAATATCAAATGTCAAACACTTATATTGAAAAAAGGATATATTTATATCTAGCTTTCCAGGTATTAATATTCTCTTCTCTAAGAAATTCTTAGTAACTTTTAAGTAGTATCGGATGAGGCATTGATCACGATCTTAGCTGGTTCGAGATCGCAGCTTTACACTTTGAGGAAATGACAAGTGGGTCTCTATTGTTATTCAATGTATTTGTCTGAGGATTATTAAATTATTTTAAAATGAAATAAATTCTTTTAAAGCACTTCATAACCAGGGCTGCGTCTCCACAAAGAGTGCCGCTAAGGGTGGGCTTAGCGAAATTTTTTTTCCATAAAAACTATCTTTGTGACCCGTATGGACACCTACTACCATGAAAATAGTAAAACTTTTTTATTTAATTTTCGCGCGAAAACACATTCGTCGAAATATTTTTATTCTATTCAGTGACAGGAATATCGGTAAGATTAGTTAAAGAAAAGTGAAAGGTGGTTTGGTTTCAAAATCACTAAAGTTTTTCGAAAAATCGCATCGTGTTTACGTCCGTGAAACAATGCTTTCCGACTAGCAGGATGTTACGAATTGTATTATTACTGATTGGATCTATGCTTACGACCCGGAAATAGACTATCAATCGGCCGAATATGGTGACAAAGGTGAGCCGAAGCCGTAAAAACCTCAATGCATGTAAAAAATCAAGGTTATGTTGGGAGTTTTTTCGATTATCGAGGTGTGGTGCACTCCAAATTCCTTCCAACCGGCCAAACTGTCAACAAGGAATACTATTTGAGTGTTATATTTCCGGAAAACAACAGTAAAAAGAGTAAAAGCCCTTTTTTGCAACACCTATGTTAATTCGTATAAACGATAATTTCCTTAAGCTATGGTTCATGTAATTAACAAGTGCTTTAATTCTTTTTTGTCCTTTGTTGGGCTTTGAAATGAACTTAAGTTACGGTAATTTGAAACCATCACACAAGTCTTTTATTATGCCTACCTTGCAACAAATATGTTAACTTGCAACATTTTCATCAGCTAAGTTGAACGAACTCTTTTACAAATAACATATGTACATATGTATGTATGTGTGTATTACAGTCTATTCCACACCGCACAAGTCTTGGCACACGTGATGAAGTTATCAGACAGCAAATTTGTCTATTGTGGTCAAATGAATTTATTTGTTATTGTTGCCGCACAAAAGCACGCACTCATGCACACCGATTAAAATAAATACGGAATAATATATTTGGCGCTACGCAACCTTTTTCAATAAAAAAGTTTTACAATTAATTTTTATGAAAAATTAATTTAAAAAAATTATTTTTTTTAACACATTAGGTTGTTATGAATTGTTGATTAAAAATAATTAATTTTTTTGTATAAAAATTACAAAAATTAACAGTCACAACCCGTTGCACTAATTGTTATAATTTATATTTTCTTTATTTAATTGTTTTTCTGCCTGCAGACAGTTATTGCATGTTCTTAAGCCAACAGTACCGAGTTCATATTTGAATGGCGGGGCAGTCAATTGTTTTCCAAAGCACCGCACAAAACGCACGCGAAAAGTCGCCTCCGAGCGGTCAAATGGCAACGGAATGAACGTGATCGACTACAGCGGCAGCAGCTTGAAGCTTCTGAACGCCAATGAATTTATTTAAATGCAACTACTCGGCCAATATGACTGTACGTGTGTGTGTACATAAGTATTGTTCTGCTATATCAGACACTATGTGAAGCACTAGTGCCGCTGCCAAAAAATACACTGTGGACCGGCTAGAAGTGTGCAGACTGCGCAAACGCCACAAAAAACCACTCGCACACGATAAAATCTCGGCAAAGACTGAATTGATGGCGGCGAGTCGTCACTGGATTTTAGCAGTCACCCATTGCAACATTTATACTCTGCTCCGTCATTCTTGGCCATCTTGTTATCATGCGGCTTAAAGGTTGAGGAATACTATGTGTAAGGAATAGTGGATAATAAAAAAGAATAAGTTCGCAATTGATGTGCTGCACGAGTGTTTCGGTGCGGCGCATTGTTGTGCGGTGTATGGTGTGAGGTGTCGTGTTGTGGTGTGTGCTGTGGTTTGGTGTAGCGCACTCAAGCTTAAACCTTTAGAAAACGTCTTAAAATACATATTGACTGGTATGTGCAGCAAGTATTTATACAACCTCTAGGAAAAGCTGAGTAGTAGCCGAGACAAAATAACTAACACTACCAATAAATTATATGGTGTCCAATAGTCGGTAGGAAATTTAAGTGACTCTGAAGTAATTTTTATGCCACAAGCCTGGTAGACTAAATTTGTAACACCCAGAAGGAAGCAACGTGTTTTCGTTCTTTATTGGCGGAGACGCCGTTTACGCGGTTAAATACGAGTTAACGACATCACGCTAGTCGTTTTTCCTTTTCACTGTTTGGCGCCAATTCGATACTTCAAGTGTAGCCAGGTTCTTCTCCAACTGTTCTTTCTAACGGAGTGGAAGTCTTCCTCTTCCTATGCTTTTCCCGGTGGGTACTGCGTCGAATACTCTCAGAGCTGAAGTGTTTTCATCCATTCGGAAGGCATGACCTAGCTAGCCTAGCCGCTGTCTCTTAATTCGTTGAACTATGTCAATGTCGTCGCATATTTGCCGTTGCCAATGCGCAAAGGATCATAAATTTGCCGCAAATCCTTTCTCTCGAAAACTCGAACGCCGACTCATCAAATGTTGTCAATGCATCTGCACCATATAGAAGGATGGGTATGATGAGTGACTTGCAGATTTTGGTCATTGTACGTCAAAAGAGGAATTTATTTCCCAATGGTATACTGGTTCCAAGATCGACCAAATTATCTACGACTTCGAAGAAATGACTGTCAACAGCGTGTCTCACGCCAAGTCGTGATTGCGACGACTGTTTCTTTGATGAGCCCTTGTTCGCTACCATACCCATTTGGTTTGCTTGAACGACAGCGTAGAACGTATAAAATGTGTATATAAATGAGCAGCACGACGAGCTGATCCGATTTAGCCATGTCTATCTGTCTGAAGGTCTGTAAATGCGGGAACTAGCTCTTTTGGAGATATGGATCGGAAATTTTGCACACGTTCCTTTTTCCTCAATCCTCAATTCAATATAGTTGCCATCCAAATTGGTGATCAAGTTCTTATATAAGTAAATTTATTACAACGCTACAATATCCAAAAAAATTGGCAAAATGCAAAGATATTACAAAACAGCTAAGTTCGCGGGGAACCCAGCACTGACAACGCGCATCGAGAGTGTGTCGTCTTGGACGCACATCTATATTCTTTACTTTGTTTTTGGAGGCTAAGGGGGAATACTAGTCACTTTTTGTAACAGTGTTGGCAGATATGCGGGCCAGATGCTTCAATATCTTTATTGATACTAGATTTGTTTCATTTTGTATATTACTATATACAATATTATCGATATTCTTGTTGGTTGGAAGTTGGATTTAAGGACGCATTGATAAAGTGGAATCAGTTTCAAGACGGTTCACTTAAATATTCAGAATAATATGAACGAGCGAATCTTGCAGTATTCAGTAAATGGATTCCACTATAATTGATGACGCATTTTCTTGAATGTCGCAAGTAAACTACTTGAGCTTGAACCGTTTTTTGGTTTTTAGACATACATACATATATCGTTCTTGTGGTGGTAAAGTAAATCTTTGTAAAAAATCGAGTGGAGAGGCAAAGTTGCTCATGAATAGACTCGCTTATACATCATTTCTTGTATTATCGCCTTCAAAATAGACTCCTAAGCCACTGCTTTATACAAGTTTCCATTTTATAAGCCCCGACTGGCATTCAGTGCCTTCGTCGAACTTTATTTTTTTTGATGTCGGTCTATTGGAACGAATCTAGTGTTGATAGATTTCATATCCAAAACACTGATCAAAATGTGTTGAGTCAATCCATAGGAGATGTTGAGATCCCATTCAATCTCTCTTATGACAATATGGCGATTTTCTCGTACGGTTTCCTTAACTTTTTTGATGTTTTCGGGATTAGGATAGGTGTGTGGGCGACTCAAATAAGGCAAGTTTTCGATTACTGAATGTTTTGTGTACCAATTTATATTGATTTGGTTTGCGCATGCGGTTTACATGAATTAGTCCAAGTAATTTTTGACCGGCCCTAAAACTAACAGGATAGCCTAAAAGAGTTAAGAGTAGATTGATACTGTCAAAATTTTTTGTTTTAATTTTAATTTTTTCCTACACTTCAAATAAATACCACTTTAGGAGTAGTTGGAATATTGCTTTTATCTATATTTCAATAGAATTTTTTTACCTACAGCAAATATTAGTAATTCTCGCGGCTTGTCTCGGTAAACTTAGAATTTGCGAAAAGTAAAAAAAAATTGAAAGCGTGTGCACTAAACACTTGTCGATTTTCAAGAACCATATCCTTCACTTTTTAAATATTTTCATCAGTTTAAAAAGTCGAAGGTTGTCCACAACGGCGCATGTTTTGAACAATCTCTCGACCGTCTTTGATGGCTTTGTACCACCTGTAGGCTTGTGCTTTTGATAAAACAGCCTTTTCCTACATTCTCAACAATTTCGCACACGAAATTTGGTTAGAAATATAAAATTTAAGGCAAATTCCTTGTTCGATATTTTTATCCAACCGCAAGGTTAAAAGTGCGTTAACCGACTAATTTTAAATATGATTTACCCGAATTTATTTCAAGTAGAAAAAACTTCAACAGATGTATACTTTAAAGGCTTATCTGGACAGAGAAAAATGCAATACACTGTAATTGCACTTTTTGGTGTCAGGAAATCAAATGTTAGAGAGTGATATCTACTGAGTGAAGGAGAAGAGTATTCCGTCATGCATTGTGCACTTATTCCAATAAAAATATAATCCCGGTCGCTTGTCTTTTTTGAATACCAAATTGACTTGTGTACGATCGCATTATGCTATGCTCTTTATTAACATGCTAGTAAATAGTGTTAGATCTAGGATGGTAACTTTAGTTTCGGTGCAATTTCAGAAAAGAGAAAACAAAAGTGCACTCATTCAATTTAAGTACATTTCATACAACTTTACAGATAAATAAAATAATAAAATTAATGTGTTTATGTTTTATTAAAATTTGTAATTCATAACATTTAATATTCCGCTTCACTAGTGCAGGGGATAAATTAATACCAACATTCAATTACAGTAGCCTTTAAATAAATTATTCAGTAGTCCACCGATTGGAAGGTAGATTTCTATTTAATACGTGTATTTGAGTTTCACTGCAACAAGATGAAGTTGTGCGCTTGCCCTTGAGCGCTACTTAATGTATTATTTTCTATATATGTTTGTATGCATCTAGGTATAACTGAGTCCGAGGTAGCATTACAACGGCGATGGTCTTTATTCAATGTAACTGTGGAAGGAAATTGAAAAAAATCCACGTTAAATTTATAAGCTTCAAATAATAACTAACAGCAAATAGAGTTACCAATTATGCAAAAAAATAAATAAATACATTTGTGGTTATGTGTTAAAGTAGCTTAAGTAGACTTCGGATTTATTATAATTTAAAAAGAATCAAGTTACGTTCATTAGCGTTATTTTTTGAAAAATTTCTATTTCTTACTTTCATATTTTGATTTACTTAAGCTTGAAACAACGTCGAACTTTACTACTTTAACATATTTCCACACATATTTTACCAAATAAATAAATATAAAGCACTTAAAATGGCATGCATTATCTTTTACGGTTGGTAACTCTGCCCTATTAGTGATAAATTGCATTAACATTGTTCAAAAATTAAAATTTCCACGCAACTCAACATTTCAACTTGCACTATGTCATTCATCACACATTACTTCCGTTATCAATTCATTCACTGTTTATTCACTGCATTCACACTCTTGATTATCATCTACGTTTACGCACACAATACGCATGGTGTTTGTGAATCCAGAGCCCTGTTTCCAGCCAGTAACAATAACCACTGCATCGCCAGTTTTGAGGAAACCGTTCTTCTTGCCGACCTGCACGCCGAATTGCACACGAGCATCGACATCCTTCAACCAGTCAGGTTGAGCTGGTTCTATTAAAAAGTAAAATAAGATTTACAAACGAAAATATTGCAAAGTGGCGGGTTTAGTACTTACCATTGTAAACGAGAGGTATGATGCCGCGGTATAAATGCGCCTGTCTAGCGGTTTGTGGGAAGCGTGTGACCGCTAGGATTGGGCAACGTGGACGATACTTGCTAATCAGATGAGCCGACTTTCCTGAAGTCGTAATGACCACAATAGCGGCGGCCAGCGATTTTGAAGCAGCCTCAACGGCAGCAATGGCCACAGCATGGGGCGAATCCAGAGTGGAGGTGTGTGCGGCGCGCACTAAATCGGCAAATAAATTTCTGTGCCATAAAGCTGCTTCAGCTTCTTTGCAGGTCTTTGCCATTGTCAACACACATTCGAGTGGGTATTCACCCTTGGCGGTCTCACCGGACAACATCACACAGTCAGCACCGTCGAGAATGGCATTAGCCACATCGGAGATTTCGGCACGTGTTGGGCGTGGTTTCTTTACCATGGATTCCAACATTTGTGTAGCACAAATTACTGGCTTACCGGCTTTGTTGCAGCGGGCAATCATTGCCTTCTGTGCCAAGAATACCTTCTCTGGTGGAATTTCAATACCCAAATCACCACGTGCCACCATAATACCGTCGGATGCTTCAATAATCTCATCGAGATTGTGCATGCCCTGTTGGTTTTCAATCTTCGAAATGATCTTGATGTTCTTGCCTTCCTCACCCAAAACACCACGGATTTCAGTAAGCGCAGCGGCATTACGGATGAATGAGGCGAAAACCATATCGACCTTCTGTTCGACACCGAATTTCAAATCAGACTTGTCCTTCTCGGACACAGCTGGTAAATCGACGGGTACACCAGGCAAATTGACACCTTTGCGTGAGCCCAAAGCGCCACCATTCTCAATTTGGCATACCAAAGCGTTGCTTTGCACTTCCTTAACAATCAACGAGATGAGACCATCATCGACGAAGACGCGATTGCCTGGTTGCACCACCTTCACGATGTTAGCATAATCAACGTAGATTGTGTCTTTGTTGCCCTTCTCGAGGTAAGCAGGGTCGGTTGACAGTTTGATGGTTTCATTCCTCTTCAATTCAACCTCACCGGTGCCGCTGCCCTCAATGAGGCCAGTACGGATCTCAGGTCCCTTGGTATCCAATGCAATGGCAATTGGATATTCATAACCAATCTTCGCTGAGTAGTTCTTGGCTGCGGCGCGTACATTGGCCACAGTTTCGGCATGGTATTCATGGGAGCCGTGAGAGAAGTTCATGCGGGCAATATTCATGCCGGTTTCCATCATTTTCTCCAACATTTCAACGCTGCGCGAGGCAGGTCCAATGGTGCAGACGATGCCCGAGAGGCGTACATGTGGCACCGCTGAGTCGAACTGCAAGCGGCACATATGATCCAAGTGAGTCTCAGCTTCGGCAGCCATGTTTTGTGGAACTTCGTTCGTCTGTGTGCGAAAAAGTTAAAGAGAGTTGTAGAACAAATGAATGGAAAAATACTAAATATTTCTATTATTATAGTTCTGTGGTGCAATTGGAATTGATTGCATCTTTACTCCATTGCACCTGTGTTCTAAAGTTTTTATATTTGTCTATACTCGAGTTGTTTATTGTGTTATGTTATAAGTGTAAAAAAAATAATGTGTGCATGTTGTCAAGATCGTGATTAATTTTATTTATAATAGTCATACTCGAGATTTTTTTATTAGAAGTCACCTGCTTCCGCGGTCAGAACTCATCGATTAATTTATTGAAACTTTATAGCTATAATATAGTATATAAGTATTTACTTTCAGTTTAATTCGGGGAATTTACTTTAATGAAGCTTGTTGTGGTTTTATCTATACACATATCTGATAGTTTAACTGATACTCGCATACATTCGTTGAGTAGTAGCTACAAGTGGTTTAAAATAAGACCGATGCCCATATTAATCACTAAAGTAAGAACTTGAGTCCATTTAGTGGATCTAATCTTTAACAGCAAATATTTTGAATGTAAAATAGACACATTTTTGAATCGAAATTATCGTTATTTACGTAAATGTTGCATACAAGAAATGTAAATTTGAAGATTTGGCATTGAAGCGCTTCTGAACTTGATTATTTTTTAGCTATCAACAAAGCAGACTATCAAACTCTTCTCAACTAAATATCTTCCTACTGAATCACTTATATATAATTTTACAGAAATTGTATTTCTTATGACCAGCACATTGAAAAAGAAGAAAAAAAGCATGAAAGTATACATATAAAAAATAATTTCTTTTTAATAATTATCGGACAGTTTGTTTGGTAGCTATATGCCATAGCTGTTTGATCTGAAAAATTTATTTCCAGATTTAAACGTTGCCTTGGACAATAATTCATGCCTAATTTCGTGAAGATACCTTTTCAAATTAAAAAGTTTTCCATACAAAATTCTAATCTAATTCAAATCCTAATTCGATCAGGCAGTTGTTGTGACAGCTGAATGATGTAAATGTCCGATCTGAACAATATCTTGTCAAATAAAACAGTTTTCCATAAAAGAACTATAGTTTGATCGTTCAGTTTGTGTGGCAATATTGCCGGTTTAGGCAAATGAGCAGCTTCATAGTGAACATAGTGAAGAGAATTGCAATGAAAGCCATAAAACCATTAAACATGTTTTGAACCAATTAAATGTGCCTTAACCCCAATGTATGGGTTATTAAACGACGATTTGTTTTTCGCTCCATTCTGAATTCATAATTTTTTCTTCGGCATCTGATACCAAATTAGAATAAAAGTTACGTTTCAGTTGTCAGCTATAACCAATATATAACCATTTTATAACCAAAACTCAAATTTTGTTTCAATATGAGTGGTTTCTATATATCGTTTTTCTTTTGTTAAGTAAATTGATGTTCCCTCAGATGTTTCTTCCTTTCCTTCCTTTTTACATTATAGTTAACGGTGTGTGTATTAGAGAGTGTAATTTTCGGTTTTCATGAGAAATAGAGCAGGGAGCAAAGAATATGCTTATGTTCTATTTCCGTATTCAATTACTTAGGACTAGTTCGAGATTAGTCAGTGGTATATTGACGTAGCGAAACTTTCGCTTTTCTATGATTTAACAATATACTAGTATTTGCATCTACCTACCAGTTATATAAGTATATAAGTGTCTACAAATGCTTGTAAAAAACTACTACTATCTCTGTCATCGTTGAAAGCTGGCTTAAATGAAATATGAATGACTGCGCAAGCTCCTAAACATTTTTGTGGAGTGAGTGTTCTATGCAAAGAATAGACAATACGTTGCTATATATTATATAGTATATGCTTTAGATCAAGTATATAAGTAAGTAAATTATAAGCGTGTTCGCAAGTGCTTGGCTTTCGAAAACTTTGCCGGTTACAAAAAAAAAATATTGTTCTTTTAAATCTTACGAACAGATAATGAAGCTGATATGAAATTTGGCAGCACCTTTCAATTTGTGAAGGTCAAAACACCCAGCACGTCCAGAAAATTTAATTGTCTTATGACACAGCTTTTTTGTATAAACTATTTATTTTCGCCTAAAGCTTCTAATTAAGCTTAGCTAATGAAAATACAATAAAACTTTTATGACGGATTTTGCTCATGTGCCTTTACGGGTATACATACGTACATATGTACATATATGCACTGTTATAAGTTCCAGCCGGCATTAGCGCATTGTTTATACATATTTACATATATGTTCATATGTATAATATGTATATCACATAATGAACCCAGTTGTTTAGTTTTTAAATGTTATCTGATTTCCGAGCCAACATCTGGCGCATTTATAGTTTGCAATTTTTTGCTTATGCACTTCACTGTAACGTAACCCACTTACATACATACATGCAATTATACGTATTTACATACATATGTATGCATTTTACTATTAGCTTAACCTTATTTGCCTCATAAATATTAGCAATCCGGTGATAATTCTTAAACACACGAAATTACATGACCTTAAGTCAAGGTCAATAGAAATGCAATTCTCGCCACTTCGTTGTAGTGTACAACGAAACTTTTGCCTCGCCAACGCCGCCAACACTCATATTACGAACTGTGATTGTGTAATCGTGTAAATTTTGCGATTTTTCCTTTTTTACGATTTATTTTTGCATTTAATGCACTGCAATTTATTATTATTATTATTTGTTTTCGGAGAGCAAAATACCTTTAGCTTTGGTGCAACATCGTAAATTGTTGTATGAACCATTTTGGCTGTTATACGTTGATTTAATAAAATACAGTTATGAAGTTCTTTACGATTACGCTTAGCCGGAAATGGAGCAGTTGTCACAGTGTGTCTGCAGTTGCGGTAAAACTGATTATTTCCGTCCTTTAGTAGATGCGCAGCAAAAGTATAAAAAAAGCATTTATTAAGTTTAGATATAAACGTAATCTTGCTTTATTTTCGCCTTTGTAAATATTTTTGAAAAAATTCTTTTAAAATTTGTGTAGAAAAGAAAAAGAAATATAATTTTTTTTTTCGTTTTGAAAACTAAAAGAATTAAATTATAATGACTGACAAATGTGTATAATTGAACTTTTTTAAATCACAGCTACCGTAGAACACCGAAAACTTTTTACAAGTGCACTGTTTAACTCGCTTCGCTCTACTACGATATGGCCATGATTACAAGAGCGTGATGAGCAATGAAAAGTCGCTTGAGACAGTTTAGCATTGGGGTTGGGGGTAATGAATCGTTGGGAAAGTGGCTTTCGGGCGCCGTGCAAAACCACCACAATTTACAACAATGTCTCTAGTCATATACCCATTGCATTGGTAATATCGAATTTGTTGTACGTTACGTTAGCTTGTAGTCGGCGCTAAACAATTCGGTCAAAAGAGTGTGCAGGAGAGCGAGAGCGCCTGCCGTTGTGGATGCTTTTGCGCAGAGCAGAACTTTTTGTACCCTTAGTGAGTTCAAGTGGAGAGGAAATAAAAGTTGCCGTCTACAAATAAAAAAGTTATGCACACAATTGCATATTTACATATAAACAATTGTACGTGTAGATACGCTTGTGTATCTGCATCTTCTACTGCATGACATTTAGAATTTTCTGAAAAGTTTTGGGGTTGTTGAAACGTGTTTTGAGCAGTTCGCCTTTAAGAGAAAATTGTGGAGCTTTTTTGTAGTTAGTATGTATGCATGTCGGGATGTGTTGTTGCTAGGACAGCTTTTTATGTGCATGGCTAAATGTTTAAACATACAAAGACATACTATGTACATTTTTAGCTAAATTGTGTGTGTTTTAATAATTATTCATTTATATCGAGTGATCGCAATGCCTACAATAAAAGCCGGCTAATAAATATATAAATACTTATACAGACATATGTATGTATGTATGTGTTTGTACAGTTGCCAATATTATATCTTATATTTATTTATCGCTGAGTGGTATTAATTTAAATAACCTACCGAGATATGATCGGCTAATAAATTTCCTGGTGCCGAAGCTATATTTTATTATTACAGGGTGACCAGATATGTTAAGATGGTAATATTCACTTGTGTTTTTTTTAAATTTTTTTGTTTTTAGAAATCTCAATATTGAATTTAGATGCATAGCCTTATTATCCTGTCTACAATTCTGTGATGTCTGAAACAAACCTCACAAAATTAACGACGAACTTCTTAATTTTATTTTGACATGTTTTCTTGATAACAATTCCGATTTTTTAAGCCCCTCCGATTGTAAATATAAAAAATACTTTTGTTATTATAAAATATATTGATCTGTATATATAATACATATAGTTTGATCGTTACTAAGTTATGCCCAAATGTGACCCTATTTCTAGAAGTATGGGCTTGCTAACATTTTGAAGATATCTTTTGTAAACAATTATAAAATGTTCAAGAAAATTAAATAAAATCTTAGCTAAGCATTGTTGCAGATTGAGTAGCCGTTTGCGTTTCACAGTCAATGCTTAATGTCAATAAAATTTTATTATGATATATGGCAACGTTATGGGCAACATATGTTTTACAAATGTCATCCATAAAAATATGTTTGAAATATTTAAATTATAACAGACAATACATAAATTTGCGAGGAAAGTTATATCGAAAATGGATGAAAACAACAAAAGAACCATGAATATCACTTATTTTAACTGGTGGAAACCCCAATCCGATTTCGACAAATAACTGAAAATGCAAAAAAAAAAATCAGCTGTTACTTAAGCACTGCTTAAGCCTCCCATTTTCAGTACTTAAGCATAACTTAAGTATGAACTGTAAAATACTATTTTCCTGTTTTTTCTTAAATACAACTTAAGTATGGACTGTGAAACCGGGCATTAAAGTATCATACTAATATTTTATGATAAAACAAAAAATTAGTTTTTCAAACTTTTAAATATTTTCCGTCCTTAAGGAACAAACCCAGTGCGAAATTTCAAATAAAAAAATGTTCTTGTATATTCAGTATGACTCATTGGTTAATTTTAAAAAAAAGCTCTAAAATTTTAAAATAATATTTAAACTTTTTTTGAACTAGTCTTTTAAAGTGTAGCCTCTCAGTTCAAATAACGCACTACAATTTTAAAATAATTAATCTTTTTTTGAATTAATTATTTGAACTGTAGTCGCTCAGTTTATCCTTAAACGTGTTGTTTTTTTAACTACATCTTTTGAATTCGCTGCAGTTTACTTATTCCGATCACAAAAAAATTTTTCTGTATATAGTTCTCTACACAATGACCTATCAATGTTTTGTTCTAATTAAAAATCGGATTTTCGCAGACAAAAACGAGCAGCATTCTATGTAACTGTTTTTCAACGCCGCCATTTAGTAATTTTTTTACCATAGGTCATTGTACGATATCTATTAGTCAAGATATTGCCTGTAGTATTTAATGTTTTTCTTCGAAAATTTTTTAACAAGCATACAAATGTTTAACAAATTTTATTGAGTGCTGATAAATTGAATTCCTCTTCCGACCTTCTCTTTCGCAATTTCGCCATACACAAATACAAATGCAAACTGATTTCAATTAATTTAATTTGTTTCCATTCATATTCGTTAATATATAACTCTCCACTTTAAATCAATTTCATATTTCTTCCATTGATTTTCACTTAATTTAAAACGATTTGTTGTGACATTATATTATTTTGTCGCACCCAATTGTGATTTACTGTATTTCCTATGTACCTACACTTAATTTTGTTTATTAACTTTCAGTTTGAGTTATTTTATTTACACTAGTTTATTAAATTTGATATACTTAATCTTAAATGTTTTTTGTTTCATTTATAATTTAGATTTTTTTAAATTATTTTATTTTAATAGTTTTAATAGCTCATTTTAGTAGTAGGATTCTCCCACATGTCTGAGAGAAAATGAAAGTTGGCAGCAACAACACTGACCTTAGTGATTCTAAATTGAATTCAGCATGCAATTGATTTTATTATCTTGAAGTATTAAACCGAAATAAGATGCTGATCTATGCCACGATTAAAAGCAAAAAAATATGGAACGAGCATTGGCTGACATTTTGCTTGTCTACTGGAAATTTTTTTTATGTCAAAATCAGCTGTTTTCCGTATGTCAATGTCCCATTAATTCATAAATTAGAGTAATTAACTGATAACAAAATTGAACGCCTGATTGTCATAATCAGTTGGAAAATATATTAACGTAGCACATTTTTATGTAACACATACAAATTTACTCATGTACATACATACATATATACGTAAGAGTATATAATATTATTCACGGTATAGTCTTGAAACGACCTTGGTTTTTTGCTCCTTGAGAGGGTTGACATCAATTGTGTTCAGAATATATGTGTACCGTCTATGTACGTAATCATGTCACTTCGAATTAGGTACATTTTCTGTTTTGTTGGAAAGTTTAGACACGAGAACAGCGCATGGTCATATGGAAGCAAGAGAAATGTGAATGTAGCTTTTAGAAAAAGTTTCCGTATGGCTTATCTCTTTGGTAGAAAAAGAGCATGGCATGGCAGTGCTGCCAGATTCTTTAGTAACGATTGTCTAAGTAGATTTGTAAACTTATGAGGGATTTTGCATATTTTTTGTTTATTATTTTTAATTGCTTTGGATATTTGGCGAAAGGTAAACATTTTTTTTTCTTAAATCAATTTAAATATTTTCGTCGGCAATAGCGTTTATTCCGAAAATTGCAATAATAATTATTTTCAACTCAAAAAATAAGGAAAGACAATAAATACAGTATTATTAATTGTTTATTGTAGATTTTTGTATTTTTATATCAGGCAACTCTGTTAAAAAAATCATAAATTTATGCGAAAATGTAACTATACACATATATAAATATGCTACATTAAGACAATATGCTACATTAAGACAATTGAAGTATGCTGCCGCAGATGCAAAGATTAAAGATACATACATAAATATATACATATGTACATATGTACATATGTAAATGGTTTACATTGTAAATACAACTGTACATATATAGGTACACTCAATAAAGACATCGGTGTAAAAAATCGCGTTCTTGAACTTGAACTTAAGCATAGGAAACAATGCCAAAGAACGTTTATTATTATAAGGTTATGTGCGTCAGCGTTCAAAATGTTATATACGAAGTACGCAAACGCGAAAATATGTAAATTTAAAAACAATTGTTTCTTTTATTTTTAATTATAAATTTTTTTTCAAACTGGCATTTGGGAATAAATTATGTTTTTATTTTTTATTCCAGTATTTGGAATTAAAATTTATTTTTAATTTTATAATATAGTATTGGGGATTAGATATTTGAAAATTATTTTTAATTAAGATTTTCGGGATTATATAAAAAATCATAGAATTATTTTTTTATAAATTAAAAAAAAAACAACTGTTTTATAAAATTTGGTTATTTAATCAATACAAGTAATATACATTTATTGTATTGTTAAAGATGTACATACATATATTGAATTATTTAATTATTTTCGTTTATAAAAAAACTTTCATTGGCAACACCTGCATATTTTTCTTATTTTGTGTTTATAATTATCGGTAAAAAGTTATAGATTTTAAAACAAATTTTAATTAAAGACACTTCAAATAATCTCTCCTAGCAGTGAGTCAATATTTTCATACGAAATACTCTTTTATTTATAAATACCTAGGTACATCTGTACATATTCACCAGCTGCTGGAAACTCATTGCGCATTTGTTGCACACCCCTGCACTGAGGCATCGCACACAGCTGAGTTGTGCCCGCTTCCAAGCGCAATGTCTTTGACTTTTATTTAACCTTTGCGCATAGGTAGGCATACGAGTTGACAGCTGTGGACGTTCATATGTACATTTACAGATATGTATGTTACGTTATCACGTGTGCGTCATGTTTCTCTAATTTTTTACGGAACTGTGCTTTTTCTTATATACAAAAATACTTATGTATTATATGTATATAATATAAATTGCACAAAATTAAATTAAATACCATGAGTTTTTGCACGACAGTTTTGCCAAAAATGTTAAGTCAACTACCGGCAAAATCATGAAATTACAAGTCAAAGTCACACACACTAAGACACTTTCCAGTCAACACTCTAAAATTTGTTTCACTTTACTAAAAAACACTTAATACTGACAAACTTAAAGTCTTTACCAATTTGTCCAATTGGAATTACGTAAGCATGTAGAATGTAAAGTCTTTTGCTATTGGTCTAAGTGGGACATCTGAACTAAATTTACCTTAATTAAGTTATAAATGCAATTTGACAAAATGGTGTACACTTGAAACCGGCTAATTCGTATTCAAAACCGGGAATGTGATTGCGAACTTTGTTGCTGCGATACTGAATCAACCACTTTGATCAAAAGCTGCTTGAGCACTGATTGGAAATAAAGCAGCGTAGCATACTTCCAAAGCCAGCGGCGCATGGAAACTTTACCAGTCTTCCATAGAAAAAAGCTACAAAAAATGACTAAAAAATAATTTCACCCATACACACATACAAATCCATGTACTTTAAGCGAGATGGCATGGCGGCATATATTTTTTGAGAGATTTAGCAGTATTTCCAACGAAGTATCTATGGGTTGGGTAAGTGCTATGTACCCACATACATATGTATGTACGTTTGAGAGTCTATCGACAGATATGCGTGCTATAGACGAATCAACTTTAGTGATTGCTTTATTACTATTTGATTAAACAATTTAACACGAAATTAGTAAGTTTTCGGAAAGTAAAATTATCTAAAATGTAAATAAAATTTTAAACTTCAAATCAATGTGCAAATACTGTTCAGTGATAAATAATAGCACCGATTAGGCAGTAGAGGACTATAGTATAGAAACATTCTGCTTTTGTAAGCAGCTATGTCCGGAGATTGCAGTATTGGCTTGGACAATAATTTGTTCTAAATAGAACATGCAGATAATTTGCAAATAAAAAAATTTCCCTTGCCAAAACTTGACTTTGAAAGATCACTCTGTCTGACAGTTATCTAAATGCTATTGTGGTTTGAAAGTTCAAGCGATATCTTAAAAACTGAGGGGTTAGACCGGACCTTTACGACCCAATCCAGAAACCAAAGGCTTCTAACGCAAAATAACTTTAATAGAGGCTACGAAGTCCATTCGGCTGAATATGGATAAGCTTTATTTTAGGAGCTATTATTTATGGACGACTGATAGCGTATCATTTGTTTTAAGTTTATAAATATTATAGTATTTCATTGTTACCACGTCATGTTTGCGTTTTTCTTATCAAGTCTATAAATAATCATACGTTGTATACTATATATACCACTGTTAATCTTTTGTGTGTGTATGAGTGCTTATCGCGGATGTATTATGGAAAATCGCCTGTACGTTTTGTGCTTAGCGCCGTTCATTGCTCATTGTACTTTATGACTTTCAATTAGCATCTCAAATTGTACCATATGATTTGCTTTCATGACGTTTAGGAATACACTGTGCTACAATAGCAAAGTTTCGATGCGAATTAGAATTTAGTATTACAGTAAAGTAACACTTGTGGTTTAAGACAACTTGGATGCCAATCAGAGAAGTTTCCTCACTTGCGTGAACTTCTTCACATGACTCCATCCTCCGAGACAAAGTGTACTAAAATAACAATAAGAAGAGAGGAAAATTGTTCCATGAGTACTGAGTACGTATATTGTACATACACAAAACATCAATAAATGAATCAATGATAGAGAGAGATTTAACATTTTTTTAAAGAGAAAAAAGTTTTGAGAGATGGTAAAGCAATCTGCCGTATAAATTAGAATCGAGTTTCCAGGCGTACTAAACTATCGTTAGCATTATCGACATTGTGGCTTTAATAACGATAACGAGGATCGCAATCAACGATGGTGACGTACTGCTGGTAGTACTTCAAGTTCGAGATACTATCGCAACTATCGAGAGTACATATGTGTTGTGTTTTTATGTAAAATTGGCGTCTGCAACCTTGAATACTATTTTTTTCTCTATACTGATTATAAGATAACGATATCTATGACAACATCTAAATCATTAGGGATGTTTCGACTTCGGTAAAGACTTTTCCTAAGAATATTATAAATTTATATAGATATCAATCAATTATTAAATAAAGTGTTTACTTTTATTACATCCCGTTTTGATTATTTCTTCCCAGTCATACTACTGTGATCAAATGGAAAGGTGAATTTTTAATTTATACTTCGCGTGTTTTTTACTTTTAGTGACATCTATGCTAGATTTCACACCAAAATATTCATTAGTATTTGAGATACGCGTCGTTTTGTGAGACTCTAAAAGTGAATTCTTTGATTTTTACTATGTCTGAATTTATTGAGGAAGGAAGTATATAACTCGAAGTTCTTCATAACTCGAACCCTTGAATTGGTAAAAGTAGTCAAATTTCATACAAACTTCCTTCCATAACTAGTAGTCTCTCTAATTCGAAGTTTTTTGGTGGATTATGGTGATGCGAGTCAGGGAAGTTCAACTGTATTTCTATTTAATTGTAATGGAGATCGCTAACCAGTGTTTATATTGTGTTCGGTGGTTAAAGCGTCGCTTCATATTTGTTTTATAACCGAGACATATACATATATACGTAAACTAGTCTCTTAGTTAGATAAAAATTAAAAAGAGTTTTTAATAATCCTTTTTTCCTCCAAGAAGCTTCTCTTATGTTGGAAAGCCAATATCGTACCAATATATTAAATAGCTGCCGTTCAAACTGGATGATCAAAATCTAGACCGTGTATGAAAACCTTTTTTATTTCAGAAATTATATTTTCGAAATTTGACATGGATTATTTTCCAAGGTAACGCTACAATCTCCTCAAATCAATCGGCTAGTACTTTTGCACATATAGTAGTTGCACTTACGCGTTGCAGTAATATATCTTCGATTACATTGCTATTCAATTATTTGAGTTTCGAAAAACTTTTTAATATATGAAAAAAAAAACAAAATTGTTTACTTAATATATCGATATTTAATATTTCAAATCTATACAAAAATTGTTTCATATTATATACATACAATTAAATTTAGTCTCGTTTTAATTTTTAACTTTATTATTTTGTGCGAACTCTTTCAGTAATTTAGCCAACTGCTCGGTTTCGGCGACAGTGATGGCGTTGTACAGCGAAGCCCTAATACCCCCAACTGAACGATGACCCTTCAATTGAATCATGCCTTGACTCTCGGCCTTTGCCAAAAACTCTTTTTCCAAGGCGTCGACACCCTCGCTGCTGCCAATGCGAAACGGTACATTCATACGTGAGCGCACACGCTTCTCCACCGGACAGCTGTAGAAGCCATTCGACTGCTCAATTACATCGTAGATGAGCTTTGATTTGGCTGCAGCTGTTTTTTCCATGCCCGCAATGCCGCCGTTACGCTTAATCCATTTGAATACCAAACCCATCAAGTAAATGCTAACAAAAATACAACAAAACGTTAAAATTTTAAGAAAAAGTACACAAAAGATATGACATACCAAAAAGTTGGCGGCGTATTGAGTAGTGACGCATTTTTATCCATTAGCGCGAAATTCAAAACCGATGGTGTCTGCTTAATGTGCTGTCCGATGAGGTCCTCACGTATAATAACAACCGTCACACCGGCTGGTCCAATATTTTTCTGTGCACCGGCGAAGATGAGACCGAATTTCGTGACATCAACTGGACGTGATAGAAAATTCGAAGACATATCACAAACCAGCGGCACACCATTTGTAATTTCGGGCACGAAGTCGAATTCGACGCCATCGACCGTCTCATTGTCGCAGTAGTAAATATAGGAGGCATTCGGATCGAGTTTCCAAGTGTCTTGTGTAGGTACAGTGGTGTATTTGGCCGCTTTGGGTATTACCAAATTGACCTTGCCGTATTGTTCAGCTTCTTTTGCGGCCTTGGCTGACCAAGAACCGGTCACGACGTAATCAGCGATACCAGTGCGTCCTATGAGATTAAAACAAACAGCCGCGAATTGTCCAGTGCCACCGCCTTGCATGAGCAGTATTTTGTAGTTTGATGGAATATTCAATAGTTCGCGTAGATCATTGATAGCTGTTTCTTGTATCTTTGCGTAATTTGATGAACGATGGGACATTTCCATCACTGATATGCCGGTGCCATTGCAATTGAGCAAATTTTCTTGTGCCTCTTTCAGTACCTGGTAGCGGAAAGTAAAATTTAGTATGTAGTTTTATACAGATAAAGATCGGGGAGTTTTGAAGTAGGAGTCGATGTTGGAAAAAATTTGAACTCCGAAATTATAACTTGATATTTTAATTTCACAAGTCTCAAGTGATAAGAGAACGCTTTGCACTGCTGTTTCACGAATGGATTGATATACAAAATGTTGTGCCCTCATTAGAAAAGATAGTGTTTATGTTAGTAAAGCGGTTTGAACTAACCTCCTCCGGTAATTTAGCTGGACCAGCGGCAAAATTAATGACCATTTTGAACTTTGTTATTTTAGAAATGGTTCAGCACTTATTCACGTCTAAAGCGAACAGAAATTAATTTGAAATAATCCACGCGAAAGCAACTTCGACTTGAGACTGAAATATTTGGCGTGCAAATACACGACGATGACTACGAATGCTGAGCGAAGCGATAATAAAAACCGGATTGTAATATACATAAGCCGAGCCCGCTTAGAACGATGTGGAAGTGGAACCTTTACATGACAACGAGACAACGCGGCTTGATAAGTATGATCACTTGTTTGGGTTTGTTGTTGTTATAAATTGATAATACAATTAATTGTTGTATTTGTACTATATTTATAGATATGTGCATAAGTATTCTGTTGTTAGTTTCATTTATTTTGTAGATTTGTTTTTGAAATGCAGGAAGCCGTGCATCAATTTGTTATTGTTATTTGCAAAATTGAACCGGCTTCTTATTGATTAATTTTTTTCTAATTAAACCAACTTGCGATCGAAACTTCATTTTCAAAATTATTTATCACATGGTGTTGTAGTAGGGGCGTGGCGCCGCCTTTTAAAAGCTGTAATGCAAATATTGTATACTCGTATATCCACAACATATGTACATATCTCAAAAAATACTGTAGCTATATATATAAACAAATATCGCTCTAGACAAATCTTACCGGCAATTTCTCAGAGTGTGAAAATGGGTGGAATCTGTTAATAAACAAGACCGCTCGTTATATGGTAAACTACTAGAGATGCGATAATTCATTACATAAATATGCCAGATTAGGAATTAAATTTCACAGTCAAGACGGTACCTAAGTACTTCAGAGGAATTTGTATAAATATTGAATAATTGGCCAGATTATAGTTTCCTGCTAATAATAGTATGTGGTGTCAGCAAAACTGGATAAAATCGGGTCAACACTCTCTAGCAGCCATATATGTAGTCTATTTAGGTATTTCAAACTTCCGGTTGGCTTTATACCTAATATAACGGTCAATAAATCTAATCATCTGTTCGTGCAACTGATAATTATTTTATTTAGTAAAAATTAATATATCTTGATGAATTCATAAGGGAGACATATGGTACAATGCTATACTATGTGGGAGTAGCCGATGTGTGCCGCGAAATACTAGCACTTTACCCTACGATGTATGTACATATTATTTTCTTCAAGCATGTGCGTCCCTCATAAAAACAAACCAAATATTTCGGTTTGTCGAAAGCTTTCAAGCTTGTATAACCGATGCGAATGAGCTTTTGCTTTGTGGAAGGCAGCTTAATTTAGAATGAAACCTTGCTACAGACAAAACGTTAACGAGACATGTCATTTGAAAAACAATTTAAAAGTTTCGTTTTTAACGATACCTAAAATTTATGCGAAATTAAAAAAAAAATAATTCTAAATAATATTGAAAAATGCGAGTTGACTAGTAGCCTGAAGATTGTCGTGTCAGTTCTGACTACGTAGACTTAACCGTCTTATATGTATATGGAAAAATATCACATCAAAAATATATTCTATATTCAAAAATGTATTAGTTCTATTCAATATATATGTTTATATTATGTTTTAAATGATTACAATTTTTTCATAATTCGATAGTTTAGATATTCAAAAAAATATCTCCTTACAAGGATTTTACAAAATTCAATAAATTTTCAAAGTTATATAGCATCACCACAACTGGACGGTTAAACGTTCACGTAAAATTTTAAACGCGATTATCGCGAAACTATTTTTTCGATATAATTGCCACAAAGTTATAATTAGTCCATTTGCTTTATATAATATTGTATGAATATTGTTTAAATGTAGGGTGATCCATTTCGTTGTTCCCTACTTTAAAAAAAAAACACAGAAACTTCTAATTTAATTGGCATTTGTTTTTTGAAGATTATCTCTTTCAAATGTTGGTCGCGGCTTCGTTCCAGATTTATCCATCTGTTGAGTCCAATTTTCGATGAATCATTTCAGCATTACAAGGCCTGAATCGAAGAGGGACTGTCCGCATAGACTTTAGACTCTAAATAATCCACAGGAAGAAGTCTAACGGTGTGATATCACCGGCCAATCGACCGACCCATTCAGATACATTCTCACTGGTATTATTTTTGAAGAAATATTGGCCCACAACCCACACAAAGCAGTTGATTTTTCTGGCTCGATTAGGCCCGAAATCATCGCATCTTCTTGGAACTTTTCAAGAGTCCATAGAGCGAAGTGATGACGCTTGGGAAGTTCGAATAGCTTCTGTTCTTGCAGAAGCTGTATATTCTACACTTTCAATTGAAGATCTCGACTTAAAATGTGCCAAGTCGTTCCATATGTCAGTCCGAGTTGCTGCGACGGCAGCTACGGCTCCTATATTTTCTTCATTGCGATTTGGACGTGTTCTATTCAGACGAATATTATTCAATAATAAATGCAGTATTCCAAGATGGGTGATGGTGGTGATTATGTTGACCATAAGTTGGGCGAAGCGCGCGAAACCCAGTATTTACAGAACGTCAATTTTCATAATAAAGTTGAACGATTTGTAAACGTTGTTCAATGCCGCTGATGAAATGCCAAACAATACTGAACAAAAATAGTATGACAGCTTGACACGACTCAGGCGTGATCTGTCAAATAAAGGCAATTGAAAAAAGTACCTCTCTATCACATGAAGCAACAAAAATTAAAAATTTAAATTTGTATAATAATATTTTTAAAAAATTCGTGAAAGACAAAAAATTATAGAAAAAATCGACCTCTACTTCATGGACGCATAGCTCCTGGAATACCTCTTAATAAAACAATATCCCTTCTTCTCTATTCTAACTACATATTTAACGACTTTCTAGTAAATTTTATCTTATATTTCTTACCTTTCCTTGTATTTTCGCCAGATTAAATTTGTTTATGAGTAAAAATTAATTGCGGCAAATACATTTTAATATAAACTACATTTCGCAACTTTAAACTCTTTTAATCCTGTTCCAACTATATCGAAGTAAAAGTTTTGTTTTCTATCATTATCAATCGAATTTATTTGTCAAGATGCATAAACAATTTAGTTACAAAGCGAATTTTTGTTAATTTCACTTGCTCTGAAATTTTATTTCTCGACGCCACAATAGTAGAAGGAAGCCTTAAAGCTTTCGTTACATGAACTCTCATTGCGTAGCTTGTACTTTTGCTACGATGTCGCTCCAAAATATTGAATACTCCTTCAGTACTGTGCCACTGAAAAGAAAACAAAATATTAAAAAAAAATATTATTTTGGAGACCAAACTTCACATGAATATAGAAACCGTTATATCAATCTAAGAAAAAGCTTTTTCATCAATTCGGTTTGCGCAAAGTTTATATTGACTAGTCCTTGTCTAATTAGATCAGTTGGTATTTTTTTTTTATAAATGGATATTGGTTATTGAAAATGGTTCATTCGTTTTTAAAAGATTTTGCCTTATAAATAATTTGAAATCGCTGAAATAAAATCTCAAAGCACTTGGTTCAGTTCAGTTAATCCTAAAGCGAATAAGAGCTTTTTAAACAATCGTTATCACGACAGCTGGGTCTAAGTAACTGGAACGTACACGGGTTTTTATCGCACCGAGGACTGACTTTTCCGCACCAAAACTCGAATCTAATTAAAAAATAATATTTGTCTGCCGCTACAACAACAACAGCTTCTTAGACAACAAAAGTTGTAAAGTATCATTATCAAGAATTGAAACAAAGAACATTTAAACACTTACGCTGTCAAGTTGTCATAAAAATCATTAAAAAAATCAGACTTATACTAAAAATATCCATTACCACTAATATAACATCAAATTCTATTTTTGCTAAAACAAAACAAGCAAATGTATGCAAAATATGAAGTATTTACTAAAACGTCGACCGGCGCAAACAACAAGACAAGAACAACACGTCTAAGTGCATGCGCGCATGCGCTTTTGAACGAATGCGAGTGTGAGCACTTATGGGTGATTTGGGCAATCAAAAAAAGACACATGAAAAGCAATCGTAAAGTATGGTTAATGAATCAAGCAATAAATATTTCATGTTGTGCAATATTGGTAAACACTAGCCGCATTTACTGTTTACCATTTGCTGCAACATTGCCGGCTTGCCACCAACTCTTTGGCTGCTGCTAATGCAAAAGGCAAGTAGGTCAGCATAGGCCGGTTATTATGTCTCCTATGCTATCGCTATACGGCTGAATGTATGTATGTATGCCTGTTTGTTCATTTGCTGGAATTACTTAGTCTACCAAAAAGGAAGTTTCTTGCAAGTAACTAAAGCAACAAACACAAGATGGTATATTTATACTTGTTTATACCCTACATGTAATTGGGAGTTTATATGAAGTAGTCTCTCAGTTTTTGTGATCTCGATCTGAAATTTTGCACACTTCTTTTTCTTCTTAAGAAGCTGTAGGAATTGTCGATATCGGTTCACTGTAGCATATAGCTGCCATACAGCCTGACCCATCAAAGTCAAGTTCTTGCAAGGGAAATT
>NW_026038283.1:0-34521 GCF_023373825.1 Bactrocera dorsalis
TATGTCGCATTTTGTATATACGTTAACTCGAAACGCAAACCACCAAAATACCAAGTCAGCATTGTCTGCCTAACATCCGTTTCAGGCAATGCTGAACATTAACACTACACCAATCCATGACCAACGGCCCGAGTCATGGTCCAACAACAAGCGATACTCACAAACTACCGTAGCCGTGGGATCCGCTGGCGCAGCACAAATATAGCGCAAACAAACAACGACTCACACTACACGCAAGTCGGCGTAATCGTGGGATTCGCTGACACTGCATTTGACAAAACATAGCAACGACAGCGACGACGGCAGCGACGACGGCAGCGGCAGTGAGGACGGCTTAGGCTTAGAATTAAGAATAAGAATGTTTTAAAGTTAGTTCTGATCGAGCCTGAATAAAGCACACAAGTGCCTAAAAATAATTGGCGCCCAACCGGGTAAAGAAGATACGAAGGATTCTCCAGAAAGTAAAAATCACCAAGGTATTTTGCGGTGGAGTGCCTTTAATGACTTCAAAGGACCCAAGGACTCACAAAGAATCGCTACAATCTTTAAAAACGTATCCTACAAGGACTCACAGAGAATCGCTACAATCCTACAAGGACTCCAAGGATCCGAGGATTCATCAGAAAGGAGTTTATAATAAAATCATGTTTCGAATATTGTAAGTAGAGTGCTCATTAAAATAAAAACATTATAATTTCCTTTGAATTAAAACTAAGTTTTCGAAGTAGACGGAAAGGAATTTATTTTAGAAATATAAGAAGCTAATCATAAAATTTTGTGAAACAAATTTTCCAGAGTTTAATAAAAAGGAAACAGAATTTGTGAAGAAAATTGTAATAAATAACTGAAATTATCTAGCCATATCAACAAAAGAGTGTGATTGATTGAAGAAACAGTGTAATCTTTTCTCAAAAAACATTGTGTTTAAAAACAGAATTTGTGAAGAAAATTGTAATAAATAACTGAAATTATCTAGCCATATCAACAAAAGAGTGTGATTGATTGATTCGACTATAAGAACGGTTACAAGTTCTATTCAATTTTAATTTCCAAGTTTATGAGTGACTCAGAATTAGAAAACCTCTTAGAAAGAATTATAAAACTACAGGTGACCAGTAAAATGGATTCAAATCAGGTAACCGCAGTGGTTCAAGCAGCCGTCTCAAGCGCTCTTGAACAACAAAGACAGACTTTCGAGGTTAAGCTCCAACGATTAACGGAGCAATTGACTACATTGACCACTGGTCAAACGCCAAAAGTATACCAACCGGTAAAAATATTACCGAACGTAAGGTGTGACGAACCACTTGATCTGGTAAAATCATTACCAGAATTTGACGGACAAATCAGTACATATGTGTCTTGGCGACAAGCTGCCCATACATCTTATGAAGTTTTCAGAAGTTACCAGGGAAGCTCTAGACACTACCAAGCAGTTGGTATAATTAGGAATAAAATAAAAGCTTCTGCTGATGCCATTTTGGCATCCTTCAACACTGTTTTGAATTTCGACGCAATAATCGCGAGACTAGACTTTACGTACGCGGACAAGCGACCGATATATTTAATTGAACAGCAATTATCCACCTTACGTCAGGGTAACCTATCTGTGCTTCGATATTTCGACGAGGTTGAGAAAATATTAACTCTCCTCACGAATAAAACCATAATGACCCATGAGGGTCAAGTATCAGAATCAATTTGCGAAAAATATAGAGCGGACGCTTTAAGAGTTTTTATATCAGGCCTTAAAAGACCTTTATGTGACATACTATTTGCCTCTCGCCCTAAAGACCTACCTAGCGCTCTGGCATTAGCCCAGGAGGTGGAGTCAAACAGGGAAAGGTACTTATTTGCTTCAAACTTCGCAACGTCTATTGAAGACCAATATAAACTAGGAATAAACAATAATTCGGAGAAAAAGATGCAACAGCAACAAAAAAATCCGCATTTTACAAATAAACAGCACAGAACAAATGATACTAGGACTAACAAGCAAGAACAAGTGACCCCCATGGACGTTGACCCATCGGTTTCAAGACTAAGACAAAATGTAAATTGGCGTAGGGAACCATCACAGAGAGCCAACCAATACCAACAACAGAATCAAAGTAACAGTAGACAGGGTTATAGTTCAAATCAACAGCAGGGAAAACGACAGGCAGATTCAGATAGGGTTACTGGACCAAAGATGCAACGCATCAATACCTTAAATCAAGAAAAGGTTAGTGAGGTAACTTATAATCAGGAAGCCGAAGATGAAACTGAAGATCTCGAGGAGGAGCAATTGAATTTTTTAGGGGGAAGTCCCTACTCCCGTGGATTGAGCGAGGAGTAGGTTATCGAGGAAAAAAAATTAAATTATTAGTGGACACAGGAGCTTCGAAAAATTATATCAAGCCAATACCTGAGCTAAAAAATATAATTCCAGCGTCCACACCATTTATAGTAAAGTCTTTGCATGGCAATAGTCCTGTATCACAAAAGTGTAGAATTAAGATGTTTGGCGTAACTGCAGATTTCTTTATACTACCAAATATAACAACATTCGACGGCATAATTGGGCTCGATTTGCTCAATCAGGTAAACGCCCAAATAGACCTCAGTACGAGTACAATAAAACACGATTCTGGAACTGAGAAGCTCTTGTTCCATGAATGTAAAAATGTAAACTTTATCGACATAAAAAGTGAAGAAATTCCATCTTCAGTTCGTGAGCAATTTTGTGAAATTATCAAAAGTAGAAATAAGGCGTTTGCTGACCCTAACGAGTCACTACCCTTCAATACTAATATAATTGGTACAATCAGAACAAAAACCGATGAACCGGTTTACTCGAGACTTTACCCATATCCTATGGGTGTAGCCGACTTTGTAAACAAAGAAGTGGATAAACTTCTCGTCAATGGTATCATTCGACCCTCAAGGTCCCCTTACAATAACCCAATTTGGGTCGTTGATAAGAAGGGAGTAGATCAAACGGGAAATAAGAAGAAACGTCTTGTGATTGATTTCAGGAAACTGAATGAGGTCACAGTCGAAGATAAATACCCTATGCCAAACGCAATGGTAATCTTGTCAAACTTAAGAGGTGCACAATATTTTACCACCCTCGATCTTAAATCTGGGTTTCACCAGATCGAGTTAGCGGAAAGAGACAGGGAGAAAACCGCTTTCTCCGTTAACAACGGTAAATACGAATTTTGTCGTTTACCTTTTGGGCTAAGAAACGCCCCAAGCATCTTCCAGAGAGCAATCGACGATGTCCTCAGGGAGCAAATTGGCAAAACCTGCCACGTTTACGTTGACGACGTAATTGTCTATTCAAAAACGGCAGAAGACCATTTGAAAGATATCGAATGGGTGCTGCGGAGTCTCTATGAAGCAAATATGAGAATATCCGCCGAAAAATCGAAATTCTTCAAGACCGAGGTAGAATACCTAGGATTTGTTGTCTCAAGGGGAGGTGTGAAAACAAGCCCCGATAAAGTCAATGGAATTAAATGTTATGAGCAGCCAACCACTCTTCGAGGACTACGTTCCTTTCTTGGATTGGCTAGCTACTATCGATGTTTCATTAAAGATTTTGCCAGCCTTGCAAAACCTCTGACTGATATGCTAAAGGGAGAAAATGGCAAAGTAAGTGCCACACAGTCCAAAAAAATTAAAATTCAACTAGCACCAGAAGGTATAGATGCATTTAATAAACTTAGAGAAATTCTGGCATCAGAAGATGTCACGTTAGCATATCCCGACTTCACTAAACCTTTTGACTTAACAACCGATGCATCCTCAAGGGGCTTGGGGGCCGTCCTTTCGCAAGAGAAAAAACCCATCACCATGATCTCAAGAACACTTAGAGATAGAGAAGAGCATTTGGCAACAAATGAAAGAGAACTCTTGGCGATCGTATGGGCTCTTAACACTTTGAGGAACTACCTGTACGGTGTTAACCAGTTGAATATCTACACTGACCACCAGCCTTTGACGTTCGCAGTTTCTGATAAAAACCCGAACGCAAAAATCAAACGATGGAAGTCTCTAATAGAAAGCTTCAACGCAAAAATTTTCTATAAACCAGGAAAGGAAAACCATGTCGCTGACGCGTTGTCCAGACAGCACATGAATATGGTAGGAATTGAAATGGAGGCAAACTCCGACTGCGCCACCATGCACAGTGAGGAGTCACTGACCTACACTATAGAGACGGTGGATAAACCCGTAAATTGCTATAGAAACCAGATAATTCTTCAAGAAAGCGAAAGCCAGTCAAAACAGACCTTTATAATATTTGGTTCAAAAAGCAGACATGTAATTTCATTTTGCGACGTAGAGTCATTACTAAAAACGCTGCAGGAAGTCATTAATGATGGCGTAGTTAACGCAATACATTTCAGCCTACCAGTGTTGGCAAAAATTCAACACCGACTGGTAGAACTTCACCCCAACGTAACATTCCGTCATACCGAAAAGATGGTTACGGACATCTTCAGCGAAAGTGATCAACAAGAAATTATATTTGCTGAACACAACAGAGCTCATAGGGCAGCGCAAGAAAATGTTAAGCAGATCTTGGCTGACTATTTTTTCCCGAAGATGAATAAAAAGGCAAGGGAAGTAGTAGCAAATTGCCGAATATGTTCAAAGTCTAAATACATTAGACATCCAAAGAAGCATGTTATTGCGGCAACACCGGTTCCATGTAATCCTGGTGAAATATTACACGTCGATATTTTCTCAACGGACCAGAAATATTTTCTAACTTGCGTCGATAAGTTTTCTAAATTTGCTATAGTGCAGAAAATCGCGTCTAGAACCATCATAGACGTAAAACCACCTATACTACAGCTAATAAACATTTTTCCAAACGTTAAAACTATATACTGTGACAACGAAAAGTCACTTAACTCAAATGCTATAAAATCAACTTTGCTAAATTACAACAATGTTGAAATCGCCAACGCCCCTCCACTGCATAGCACCTCAAACGGGCAAGTGGAGCGTTTCCACAGTACCTTAACTGAAATAGCTAGGTGTCTAAAACTAGAAAGAAATCTCGATGACACTGTTGACTTGATTTTGCTTGCCACCATAGAATATAATAAGACAATTCATTCAACAACCCACGAAAAACCAATAGACATCCTTCATCCCAGCTCAGCTAACATTACGGAACTAGTTCGAAATCGTATCGAAAAAGCACAGGCTAGTGATCGCGAATACCATAATAAGGGTCGTCAGAATGTGACGTATAACGTTGGCGACAAGGTCCTAGTGAAAGTTAATCGAAGGCTAGGCAATAAACTCTCAACACTATTTACAGAAGAAGTAGTCGAACAGGACCTAGGCACCACCGTTCTTATAAAGGGGAGGAGGGTTCACAAAGACAACCTTCGTCCACCTTAATTAATCACTTTATTACTTCAAGTCTTGTATTTTAAATTACAGGATAATATCGGCATTCCTATTGACGACCACTTTAACACAAAAGCTAACTGACTACACCAACTCCAACTACATCCCAATTTTGGACGGAAACGCAATAGTATGGGAACATTACGGTTATTTGACGCACTTTACCAACTTGACACTATATGCAACATTGAACGACGAGACGGCAGGATTTATGGACCTTTTCCCATTGACACACATGAAGAAAATAGTAGAAGTAGACATAAAATACATCGAGACTTTACTTCGAACCGTTGACATTCACCATCGACAGGCACGAAGCTTAAACTTTTTAGGTACGGCACTAAAAGTCGTCGCCGGCACCCCTGACTTTGACGATTTCCAAAGACTACAACTAAGACAGGATGTGCTCATTGACTCTAATAACAGACAGTACAAAATTAATACGCATATTCAGCAAAAAATCTTGGAAATTACGCAAACAATAAACACAATTATAAACTCAATAAGAAAGGAAGCAATAGACACAGGTTATCTTTACGAAACAATACTTGCAAGAAATAGAGTAATAATCCTCGAACTGCAATCAATCACAATCTCAATAGCCCTAGCTAAGTTGAACCTAGTGAACCCAATAATATTAGATAATAGTGATATCAATAATATTATCAATGAGCACTCGACTAACATAACCATAATAGAAATAATAGGAATGTCTAGCATTAAGGCTTTACAAAATAAGAATAATTTGTACTTTGTAGTTAAGTATCCAATTCCTCAAATTGTTTGTAAAAAATATAGTTTATTCGCCGTGCCTCACGAAGGACGAGTCCTACACTTTGGGGATACTAATACCGTCGCTGAGTGCGGAAACGAAGCATATGCTGTTAAATGTGAAAAATCAACTTTTGCAACTTTTTGCAAGAAGCAAACAACCCCTACTTGTTGTCAGCAGCTATTCACAGGTGCTGTAGCAAATTGTTCAACTACTACCAATCATGATAAGGGCATCAAAGAAATCGATGACGGCATTGTCATTATCAATAATGCCACAGCAACGATAGAGGTTGAAAAAGGAGATAGCAGAACCGCCAGCGGTACTTACCTTTTGACTTTCGATCAGTCGGTAAAGGTAAATGGGACCGAGTATCACAATCGAAATCATACTCCTACTCGTACTCCTGGCACTCCAACGGCTCAAAGAGTCAATCTTTTAGGACATACAGAGACACTGAGTTTGAACTATCTTCATGAAATGAATGCGGAAAATATTAACCATATTGGCGCTCTTCGAGGAGAAGTCAACTCAACAACATTGCTTTTTATAGTAACGATAGCATCAATCTTTATCCTAGTAATCTTGCGACTTGCTCTAAGCAAATATAAAAAACACACCGCGAAAAAGGCAATGAATGTCTTAGTAAAAGAGGTCACCGAGAGAATCGTGGACGATTCCCACTTAGGAAGGGAGGAGTTAACTCGAAACGCAAACCACCAAAATACCAAGTCAGCATTGTCTGCCTAACATCCGTTTCAGGCAATGCTGAACATTAACACTACACCAATCCATGACCAACGGCCCGAGTCATGTTCCAACAACAAGCGATACTCACAAACTACCGTAGCCGTGGGATCCGCTGGCGCAGCACAAATATAGCGCAAACAAACAACGACTCACACTACACGCAAGTCGGCGTAATCGTGGGATTCGCTGACACTGCATTTGACAAAACATAGCAACGACAGCGACGACGGCAGCGGCAGTGAGGACGGCTTAGGCTTAGAATTAAGAATAAGAATGTTTTAAAAGTTAGTTCTGATCGAGCCTGAATAAAGCACACAAGTGCCTAAAAATAATTTATACAAGAAAATCGTCGTTGTACTTAAACATAAGGTTGTGGAATTCGTGCAAATTCGCTGCCGTTATGGCTTTATGTCCATTTCAGTGAGATGAAGAAAGTTAATTAACTTAAATATGTGAATTTAATGATTTGAAGCATCTCATTATCGATTGATAAATGTGTTTATACAAGAAAATCGTCGTTGTACTTAAACATAAGGTTGTGGAAATCTTGCAAGTTAACAGCCGTTATGGCTTTATGTCCACTCCAGTGAGACGAAGAAGGTTAATTATCTTAAATATGTGAATTTTATGATTTGAAGCAACTCATTATTTATTGAAAAATGTGTATATACAAGAAAATCGACTTTATACTTAAATATTAGGTTGTGGAATTCTTGCAAATTAACTGCCGTTATGGATTTATGTCCACTTCAGTGCGATGAAGAAGGTTAATTAACTTAAATATGTGAATTTAATGATTTGAAGCAACTTATTATCGACTGATAAATGTGTATATACAAGAAAATCGACTTTATACTTAAATATTAGGTTGTGGAATTCTTGCAAATTCACTGCCGTTATGGCTTTATGTCCACACCAGTGAGATGAAGAAGGTTAATTAACTTAAATATGTGAATTTTATGATTTGAAGCATCTCATTATCGATTGATAAATGTGTTTATACAAGAAAATCGTCGTTGTACTTAAACATAAGGTTGTGGAATTCTTGCAAATTCACTGCCGTTATGGCTTTATGTCCACTTCAGTGAGATAAAGAAGGTTTATTAACTTAAATATGTGAATTTAATGATTTGAAGCAACTCATTATCGATTGATAAATGTGTATATACAAGAAAATCGTCGTTGTACTTAAACATAAGGTTGTGGAATTCTTGCAAATTCACTGCCGTTATGGCTTTATGTCCACTTCAGTGAGATAAAGAAGGTTAATTAACTTAAATATGTGAACTTAATGATTAGAAGCAACTCTATATCGATTGATAAATGTGTTTATAGAGAGCAAATCGTCGTTGTACTTAACCCGAAATAATCCACGCGTACCATATGGTAACGCAAAATGTCATGTTACATTTTCATAAATAACTTGAAAGCTACACTAGAAAACTACAAACTACAAACCGTTTTCTTATGCGAAAAATTTGCAGCTTTCCAGAATTGTGAAATTTGAATTATTGGGAGTTTAATTCGAGTAATTATCGTATCTGAAAATAAGTTGACGAAAGCAAAGGTGAAAAAATCTCGTTTTTCGATATGGCATGTCGGTAAGTGTTTTTATATAATGCTTATATTTCGACAGACTTTAGAATTAATAATACCAATCGATAACTAAATAAATAAACCATAAAATGTGAATTCAGTTTGGTCAAAAAATAGTTGGTTTTTACTATTTTTTTACATTTTACCTTAGGCGTTACCATATGGTAACCGTGGGTCGCCTAGGGGACATGATTTTTATTCGTGTTTCATTTAATTTTTTGTGATTTTCTTTGCATTTTGGATCGCGTACGAAGTATTTTTATGCTTTTATTAAACAAATGTCTGAATATGTTCTTGTTTTTTATATGTTTTATTTTGCTTAGAGGTTTATCGTTGCAACAAATGCTTGATTTTATTGAAGAGCTTGACGAAGCAGGTGATCAAGATGATGTACCAGCTACTATTTATATTGAACCTCCTGTTGATGGCAATATATCTGGTGAAGATTATGCGGAAGACGAATCTAGGAGAATACCAGATAATGTTTGTCCCGCTCTGCTTAAAAGCGGATGTGAAGTTGTAATGGCTAGTGGACGACGTTTACAAAATTTTGATGAAGATGAAATTGGAGGCATGTTTGAAAATAATATTGCTTCATATTTGCATAATAATAATTATCTTGGATTCTTTAGCTCCAAATATCGAAGATTTGCCCATCGTTATTGTGGAAAAAGAATATAAAAGTATGGATTTTAATTGTCAACCTTCAGCATCCAATTGTACATCACTAGACAGAAAGCGGTTACGTAGAGTGACACCAAAATCTTCAAATGTTTCACTGCCACAAAGTAATAAACAAACAACATTTCAATGGATAAAAGATGATGCGTTATCTCTTATTCCCATTTTCCCAGATGCAAATTACGAGGATTGTCGTTATTTACTACCGCATCAGCAATTTGAAAAGTTTTTCGATGATGAATTATTGGGACACATTTGCGAACAAAGTGCAATGTATGCGATCGGACAGAATAGACCTAACCCAAGCATAACAGTCGGCGAACTTCGAGCATTTATTGGCATATTGGTCATTACGGGATACAATTACCACGCCAATTTCAGAAATTTATGGAGTCAAGATGAAGATATTCGCAACAGCTTAGTGAGTAACACAATGCATCGAAATGGATTTCAGGAAATTTTGCAAAATCTTCACTTCGAAGACAACTCTAATGCTTCTTCAAAAAACGGCGACGCCAATCCCGATAAAATGTGGAAATTGCGACCATTGACTGATCATTTAAAAGCAAAAATGATTGATCATATTCATGCCGAACAAAATCTATCCTTTGACGAAAGTATGATTTCCTACTCTGGCAGACACGGATGTAAGCAGTTTATCAAGGGCAAACCATTACGTTTTGGGTATAAAGTTTGGTCCCTTTGCACTCCATCGGGCTTTATGGTGAACTTCGAAATTTACCAAGGAAAGAATCCTCGTGCAAACGAAGATTATGAAGCGAAGTTTGGAAAATATGCTGCTCCTTTGGTCAGTATGGTTGACGATTTTCCTGATTCATTGAAAGTGTTGCCGTTTTTGTTTTATTTCGACATCCTTTTCACTAGTTATCCTTTGTTAGCTTTTCTGAAAACATGTGGATATAATGCCACGGGAACAATCCGTGAAAACCGCATTCCTGCAAGCAGTCCTCTGATGCACAAGAAAAATTTTAAATCAATGGATAGAGGTTACTCGGAATCAATTGTTATGAAAAGTACTGGTATTCGTTTGGTGAAATGGAAAGATAATAATGTTGTCTGCTTATTGTCTACCACTTTTGGTGAAAATCCTAAGTCAATGGCACAACGTTATTCAAAGCAGAGTAAATCCCGAATAAACGTACCCTGTCCTTGTGCGATCACTGAATATAACAAATATATGTGTGGAGTAGATCGTTTCGATCAAAACTTGGCCCAGTACCGCATCGCATACAGGGGAAAAAGTGGTGGTCTAGCATATTTACCTGGCTGATAGATGATTCTATTCAAAATGCTTGGCAGCTTCATCGAAAAGAGCAACCAAAAATGACGCAACTTGAATTTCGACGACAACTAGCCGTATACTATTGCAGACATTATGGTACCAAAGCCAAATCGCTTGGTCCCATGACTTGTCACAGATATGCCCAGCAGCAAAGTCGCGTAGAACACACTCTCCGGTACGATCAAACTGGGCACTTTGTAGTGCCATCAAATCGTAGACGTTGTGCGGGTGAAAATTGTAGCGTTAACGGGCGAACAGCATGTGGAAAATGTAACGTTGGACTTTGCGTCAAGTGTTTTGCAGACTACCATACCAAACCATAACTGTATTGTCATAAAATTTATTTTTTCTTACTTAAAATTTCAATAAAAATTCATAAAACAAGATTTTTCGAAGATTTTATTTCAAAAAGGAAGAGCAAAAAACCTGTACCCTAGGCGACCCACGGTTACCATATGGCAACGCTGGTTTTTCGCATTTTCCGCAAAAGTTATATAGTGAATCGTAAAACGGACATGAATTTCGTGCTCAGGAGGTCAAAATACATAAGTCTACTTAATTTCAGCAAAATCTGAAAGAAAAAAAGTTCTGGGCAGTACCGGGTTAAACATAAGGTTGTGGAATTCTTGCAAATTCACTGCAGTTATGGCTTTATGTCCACTCCAGTGAGATGAAGAAGGTTAATTAACTTAAATATGTGAATTTAATGATTTGAAGCATCTCATTATCGATTGATAAATGTGTTTATACAAGAAAATCGTCGTTGTACTTAAACATAAGGTTGTGGAATTCTTGCAAATTAACTGCCGTTATGGCTTTATGTCCACTCCAGTGAGATGAAGAAGGTTAATTAACTTAAATATGTGAAATTTATGATTTGAAGCAACTCATTATCGATTGATAAGTGTGTATGTACAAGAAAATCGACTTTATACTTAAACATAAGGTTGTGGAATTATTGCAAATTCACTGCCGTTATGGCTTTATGTCCACTCCAGTGAGATGAAGAAGGTTAATTAACTTAAATATGTGAATTTTATGATTTGAAGCATCTCATTAACGATTAATAAATGTGTTTATAAGGGTGATTTTTTAAGAGCTTGATAACTTTTTAAAAAAAAAAACGCATAAAATTTGCAAAATCTCATCGGTTCTTTATTTGAAACGTTAGATTGGTTCATGACATTTACTTTTTGAAGATAATTTCATTTAAATGTTGACCGCGGCTGCGTCTTAGGTGGTCCATTCGGAAAGTCCAATTTTGGGCAACTTTTTCGAGCATTTCGGCCGGAATAGCCCAAATTTCTTCGGAAATGTTGTCTTCCAAAGCTGGAATAGTTGCTGGCTTATTTCTGTAGACTTTAGACTTGACGTAGCCCCACAAAAAATAGTCTAAAGGCGTTAAATCGCATGATCTTGGTGGCCAACTTACGGGTCCATTTCTTGAGATGAATTGTTGTCCGAAGTTTTCCCTCAAAATGGCCATAGAATCGCGAGCTGTGTGGCATGTAGCGCCATCTTGTTGAAACCACATGTCAACCAAGTTCAGTTCTTCCATTTTTGGCAACAAAAAGTTTGTTAGCATCGAACGATAGCGATCGCCATTCACCGTAACGTTGCGTCCAACAGCATCTTTGAAAAAATACGGTCCAATGATTCCACCAGCGTACAAACCACACCAAACAGTGCATTTTTCGGGATGCATGGGCAGTTCTTGAACGGCTTCTGGTTGCTCTTCACCCCAAATGCGGCAATTTTGCTTATTTACGTAGCCATTCAACCAGAAATGAGCCTCATCGCTGAACAAAATTTGTCGATAAACACATTTCGAACCGAACACTGATTTTGGTAATAAAATTCAATGATTTGCAAGCGTTGCTCGTTAGTAAGTCTATTCATGATGAAATGTCAAAGCATACTGAGCATCTTTCTCTTTGACACCATGTCTGAAATCCCACGTGATCTGTCAAATACTAATGCATGAAAATCCTAACCTCAAAAAAATCACCCGTTACAAGAAAATCGTCGTTGTACTTAAACATAAGGTTGTGGAATTCTTGCAAATTAACTGCCGTTATGGCTTTATGTCCACTCCAGTGAGATGAAGAAGGTTAATTAACTTAAATATGTGAATTTTATGATTTGAAGCAACTCATTATCGATTGATAAATGTGTATATACAAGAAAATCGACTTTATACTTAAATATTAGGTTGTGGAATTCTTGCAAATTAACTGCCGTTATGGATTTATGTCCACTTCAGTGCGATGAAGAAGGTTAATTAACTTAAATATGTGAATTTAATGATTTGAAGCAACTTATTATCGACTGATAAATGTGTTTATACAAGAAAATCGTCGTTGTACTTAAATATAAGGTTGTGGAATTCTTGCAAATCCACTCGAGTAATATGAAGAAGGTTAATTAACTTAAATATGTGAATTTTATGATTTGAAGCAACTCATTATCGATTGATAAATGTGTATATACAAGAAAATCGACTTTATACTTAAACATAAGGTTGTGGAATTCTTGCAAATTCACTGCCGTTATGGCTTTATGTCCACTTCAGTGAGATGAAGAAGGTTAATTAACTTAAATATGTGAATTTTATGATTTGAAGCATCTCATTATCGATTGATAAATGTGTTTATACAAGAAAATCGTCGTTGTACTTAAACATAAGGTTGTGGAATTCTTGCAAATTAACTGCCGTTATGGCTTTATGTCCACTTCAGTGCGATGAAGAAGGTTAATTAACTTAAATATGTGAATTTTATGATTTGAAGCAACTCATTATCGATTGATAAATGTGTATATACAAGAAAATCGACTTTATACTTAAATATTAGGTTGTGGAATTCTTGCAAATTAACTGCCGTTATGGATTTATGTCCACTTCAGTGCGATGAAGAAGGTTAATTAACTTAAATATGTGAATTTAATGATTTGAAGCAACTTATTATCGATTGATAAATGTGTTTATACAAGAAAATCGTCGTTGTACTTAAATATAAGGTTGTGGAATTCTTGCAAATTCACTGCCGTTATGGATTTATGTCCACTCGAGTAAGATGAAGAAGGTTAATTAACTTAAATATGTGAATTTTATGATTTGAAGCAACTCATTATCGATTGATAAATGTGTATATACAAGAAAATCGACTTTATACTTAAATATTAGGTTGTGGAATTCTTGCAAATTAACTGCCGTTATGGATTTATGTCCACTTTAGTGCGATATGAATGATGAAGAATGTTAATTAACTTAAATATGTGAATTTTATGATTTGAAGCAACTCATTATCGATTGATAAATGTGTTTATACAAGAAAATCGTCGTTGTACTTAAACATAAGGTTGTGGAATTCTTGCAAATTCACTGCCGTTATGGCTTTATGTCCACTTCAGTGAGATGAAGAAGGTTAATTAACTTAAATATGTGAATTTAATGATTTGAAGCAACTCATTATCGATTGATAAATGTGTATATACAAGAAAATCGACTTTATACTTAAACATAAGGTTGTGGAATTCTTGCAAATTCACTGCCGTTATGGCTTTATGTCCACTTCAGTGAGATGAAGAAGGTTAATTAACTTAAATATGTGAATTTAATGATTTGAAGCAACTCATTATCGATTGATAAATGTGTATATACAAGAAAATCGACTTTATACTTAAACATAAGGTTGTGGAATTCTTGCAAATTCACTGCCGTTATGGCTTTATGTCCACTTCAGTGAGATGAAGAAGGTTAATTAACTTAAATATGTGAATTTAATGATTTGAAGCAACTCATTATCGATTGATAAATGTGTTTATACAAGAAAATCGTCGTTGTACTTAAACATAAGGTTGTGGAATTCTTGCAAATTCACTGCCGTTATGGATTTATGTCCACTTCAGTGCGATGAAGAAGGTTAATTAACTTAAATATGTGAATTTAATGATTTGAAGCAACTCATTATCGATTGATAAATGTGTTTATACAAGAAAATCGTCGTTTACTTAAACATAAGGTTGTGGAATTCTTGCAAATTCACTGCCGTTATGGATTTATGTCCACTTCAGTGCGATGAAGAAGGTTAATTAACTTAAATATGTGAATTTAATGATTTGAAGCAACTTATTATCGATTGATAAATGTGTTTATACAAGAAAATCGTCGTTGTACTTAAACATAAGGTTGTGGAATTCTTGCAAATTCACTGCCGTTATGGCTTTATGTCCACTTCAGTGAGATGAAGAAGGTTAATTAACTTAAATATGTGAATTTTATGATTTGAAGCAACTCATTATCGATTGATAAATGTGTATATACAAGAAAATCGACTTTATACTTAAATATTAGGTTGTGGAATTCTTGCAAATTAACTGCCGTTATGGATTTATGTCCACTTCAGTGCGTTAACTTAAATATGTGAATTTAATGATTTGAAGCAACTCATTATCGATTGATAAATGTGTTTATACAAGAAAATCGTCGTTGTACTTAAACATAAGGTTGTGGAATTCTTGCAAATTCACTGCCGTTATGGCTTTATGTCCACTTCAGTGAGATGAAGAAGGTTAATTAACTTAAATATGTGAATTTTATGATTTGAAGCAACTCATTATCGATTGATAAATGTGTATATACAAGAAAATCGACTTTATACTTAAATATTAGGTTGTGGAATTCTTGCAAATTCACTGCCGTTATGGATTTATGTCCACTTCAGTGCGATGAAGAAGGTTAATTAACTTAAATATGTGAATTTAATGATTTGAAGCAACTTATTATCGATTGATAAATGTGTTTATACAAGAAAATCGTCGTTGTACTTAAACATAAGGTTGTGGAATTCTTGCAAATTCACTGCCGTTATGGATTTATGTCCACTCCAGTGAGATGAAGAAGGTTAATTAACTTAAATATGTGAATTTAATGATTTGAAGCAACTCATTATCGATTGATAAATGTGTATATACAAGAAAATCGACTTTATACTTAAATATTAGGTTGTGGAATTCTTGCAAATTAACTGCCGTTATGGATTTATGTCCACTTCAGTGAGATGAAGAAGGTTAATTAACTTAAATATGTGAATTTAATGATTTGAAGCAACTCATTATCGATTGATAAATGTGTTTATACAAGAAAATCGTCGTTGTACTTAAACATAAGGTTGTGGAATTCTTGCAAATTCACTGCCGTTATGGCTTTATGTCCACTTCAGTGAGATGAAGAAGGTTAATTAACTTAAATATGAGAATTTTATGAGTTGAGTTGTGGAATTCTTGCAAATTCACTGCCGTTATGGATTTATGTCCACTTCAGTGCGATGAAGAAGGTTAATTAACTTAAATATGTGAATTTAATGATTTGAAGCAACTTATTATCGATTGATAAATGTGTTTATACAAGAAAATCGTCGTTGTACTTAAACATAAGGTTGTGGAATTCTTGCAAATTCACTGCCGTTATGGATTTATGTCCACTTCAGTGCGATGAAGAAGGTTAATTAACTTAAATATGTGAATTTAATGATTTGAAGCAACTTATTATCGATTGATAAATGTGTTTATACAAGAAAATCGTCGTTGTACTTAAACATAAGGTTGTGGAATTCTTGCAAATTCACTGCCGTTATGGCTTTATGTCCACTTCAGTGAGATGAAGAAGGTTAATTAACTTAAATATGTGAATTTAATGATTTGAAGCAACTCATTATCGATTGATAAATGTGTTTATACAAGAAAATCGTCGTTATACTTAAAAATAAGGTTGTGGAATTATTGCAAATTCACTGCCGTTATGGCTTTATGTCCACTTCAGTGAGATGAAGAAGGTTAATTAACTTAAATATGTGAATTTAATGATTTGAAGCAACTCATTATCGATTGATAAATGTGTATATACAAGAAAATCGACTTTATACTTAAATATTAGGTTGTGGAATTCTTGCAAATTCACTGCCGTTATGGATTTATGTCCACTTCAGTGCGATGAAGAAGGTTAATTAACTTAAATATGTGAATTTAATGATTTGAAGCAACTCATTATCGATTGATAAATGTGTTTATACAAGAAAATCGTCGTTGTACTTAAATATAAGGTTGTGGAATTCTTGCAAATCCACTTCAGTGAGATGAAGAAGGTTAATTAACTTAAATATGTGAATTTAATGATTTGAAGCAACTCATTATCGATTGATAAATGTGTATATACAAGAAAATCGACTTTATACTTAAATATAAGGTTGTGGAATTCTTGCAAATTCACTGCCGTTATGGCTTTATGTCCACTTCAGTGAGATGAAGAAGGTTAATTAACTTAAATATGTGAATTTAATGATTTGAAGCAACTCATTATCGATTGATAAATGTGTTTATACAAGAAAATCGTCGTTGTACTTAAACATAAGGTTGTGGAATTCTTGCAAATTAACTGCCGTTATGGCTTTATGTCCACTTCAGTGCGATGAAGAAGGTTAATTAACTTAAATATGTGAATTTAATGATTTGAAGCAACTCATTATCGATTGATAAATGTGTATATACAAGAAAATCGACTTTATACTTAAATATTAGGTTGTGGAATTCTTGCAAATTAACTGCCGTTATGGATTTATGTCCACTTCAGTGCGATGAAGAAGGTTAATTAACTTAAATATGTGAATTTAATGATTTGAAGCAACTCATTATCGATTGATAAATGTGTTTATACAAGAAAATCGTCGTTGTACTTAAACATAAGGTTGTGGAATTCTTGCAAATTCACTGCCGTTATGGATTTATGTCCACTTCAGTGAGATGAAGAAGGTTAATTAACTTAAATATGTGAATTTTATGATTTGAAGCAACTCATTATCGATTGATAAATGTGTATATACAAGAAAATCGACTTTATACTTAAATATTAGGTTGTGGAATTCTTGCAAATTAACTGCCGTTATGGATTTATGTCCACTTCAGTGCGATGAAGAATGTTAATTAACTTAAATATGTGAATTTAATGATTTGAAGCAACTCATTATCGATTGATAAATGTGTTTATACAAGAAAATCGACGTTATACTTAAACATAAGGTTGTGGAATTCTTGCAAATTCACTGCCGTTATGGCTTTATGTCCACTTCAGTGAGATGAAGAAGGTTAATTAACTTAAATATGTGAATTTAATGATTTGAAGCAACTCATTATCGATTGATAAATGTGTATATACAAGAAAATCGACTTTATACTTAAACATAAGGTTGTGGAATTCTTGCAAATTCACTGCCGTTATGGCTTTATGTCCACTTCAGTGAGATGAAGAAGGTTAATTAACTTAAATATGTGAATTTAATGATTTGAAGCAACTCATTATCGATTGATAAAAGTGTATATACAAGAAAATCGTCGTTATACTTAAACATAAGGTTGTGGAATTCTTGCAAATTCACTGCCGTTATGGCTTTATGTCCACTTCAGTGAGATGAAGAAGGTTAATTAACTTAAATATGTGAATTTAATGATTTGAAGCAACTCATTATCGATTGATAAATGTGTTTATACAAGAAAATCGACTTTATACTTAAACATAAGGTTGTGGAATTCTTGCAAATTCACTGCCGTTATGGATTTATGTCCACTTCAGTGCGATGAAGAAGGTTAATTAACTTAAATATGTGAATTTAATGATTTGAAGCAACTCATTATCGATTGATAAATGTGTTTATACAAGAAAATCGTCGTTGTACTTAAACATAAGGTTGTGGAATTCTTGCAAATTCACTGCCGTTATGGATTTATGTCCACTTCAGTGCGATGAAGAAGGTTAATTAACTTAAATATGTGAATTTAATGATTTGAAGCAACTTATTATCGATTGATAAATGTGTTTATACAAGAAAATCGTCGTTGTACTTAAACATAAGGTTGTGGAATTCTTGCAAATTCACTGCCGTTATGGCTTTATGTCCACTTCAGTGAGATGAAGAAGGTTAATTAACTTAAATATGTGAATTTAATGATTTGAAGCAACTCATTATCGATTGATAAATGTGTATATACAAGAAAATCGACTTTATACTTAAATATTAGGTTGTGGAATTCTTGCAAATTAACTGCCGTTATGGCTTTATGTCCACTTCAGTGCGATGAAGAAGGTTATTTAAATTAAATATAAGAATTTAATGATTTGAAGCAACTCATTATCGATTGATAAATGTGTTTATACAAGAAAATCGTCGTTGTACTTAAACATAAGGTTGTGGAATTCTTGCAAATTCACTGCCGTTATGGCTTTATGTCCACTTCAGTGAGATGAAGAAGGTTAATTAACTTAAATATGTGAATTTAATGATTTGAAGCAACTCATTATCGATTGATAAATGTGTATATACAAGAAAATCGACTTTATACTTAAATATTAGGTTGTGGAATTCTTGCAAATTCACTGCCGTTATGGATTTATGTCCACTTCAGTGAGATGAAGAAGGTTAATTAACTTAAATATGTGAATTTAATGATTTGAAGCAACTTATTATCGACTGATAAATGTGTTTATACAAGAAAATCGACTTTATACTTAAACATAAGGTTGTGGAATTCTTGCAAATTCACTGCCGTTATGGATTTATGTCCACTTCAGTGAGATGAAGAAGGTTAATTAACTTAAATATGTGAATTTAATGATTTGAAGCAACTCATTATCGATTGATAAATGTGTATATACAAGAAAATCGACTTTATACTTAAATATTAGGTTGTGGAATTCTTGCAAATTAACTGCCGTTATGGACTTATGTCCACTCGGAAAATATGAAGAAGTTTAATTATCTTAAATATGTGAATTTTATGATTTGAAGCATCTCATTATCGATTGATAAATGTGTTTATACAAGAAAATCGTCGTTGTACTTAAACATAAGGTTGTGGAATTCTTGCAAATTCACTGCCGTTATGGATTTATGTCCACTTCAGTGAGATGAAGAAGGTTAATTAACTTAAATGTGGATTTATGTCCACTTCAGTGCGATGAAGAAGGTTAATTAACTTAAATATGTGAATTTAATGATTTGAAGCAACTCATTATCGATTGATAAATGTGTTTATACAAGAAAATCGACTTTATACTTAAACATAAGGTTGTGGAATTCTTGCAAATTCACTGCCGTTATGGATTTATGTCCACTTCAGTGCGATGAAGAAGGTTAATTAACTTAAATATGTGAATTTAATGATTTGAAGCAACTTATTATCGACTGATAAATGTGTATATACAAGAAAATCGTCTTTATACTTAAACATAAGGTTGTGGAATTCTTGCAAATTCACTGCCGTTATGGCTTTATGTCCACTTCAGTGAGATGAAGAAGGTTAATTAACTTAAATATGTGAATTTAATGATTTGAAGCAACTCATTATCGACTGATAAATGTGTTTATACAAGAAAATCGACTTTATACTTAAACATAAGGTTGTGGAATTCTTGCAAATTCACTGCCGTTATGGCTTTATGTCCACTTCAGTGAGATGAAGAAGGTTAATTAACTTAAATATGTGAATTTAATGATTTGAAGCAACTCATTATCGATTGATAAATGTGTATATACAAGAAAATCGACTTTATACTTAAACATAAGGTTGTGGAATTCTTGCAAATTAACTGCCGTTATGGCTTTATGTCCACTTCAGTGAGATGAAGAAGGTTAATTAACTTAAATATGTGAATTTAATGATTTGAAGCAACTTATTATCGACTGATAAATGTGTTTATACAAGAAAATCGTCGTTGTACTTAAACATAAGGTTGTGGAATTCTTGCAAATTCACTGCCGTTATGGCTTTATGTCCACTTCAGTGAGATGAAGAAGGTTAATTAACTTAAATATGTGAATTTAATGATTTGAAGCAACTCATTATCGATTGATAAATGTGTTTATACAAGAAAATCGTCGTTGTACTTAAACATAAGGTTGTGGAATTCTTGCAAATTAACTGCCGTTATGGCTTTATGTCCACTTCAGTGAGATGAAGAAGGTTAATTAACTTAAATATGTGAATTTTATGATTTGAAGCAACTCATTATCGATTGATAAATGTGTATATACAAGAAAATCGACTTTATACTTAAATATTAGGTTGTGGAATTCTTGCAAATTCACTGCCGTTATGGATTTATGTCCACTTCAGTGCGATGAAGAAGGTTAATTAACTTAAATATGTGAATTTAATGATTTGAAGCAACTTATTATCGACTGATAAATGTGTATATACAAGAAAATCGACTTTATACTTAAATATTAGGTTGTGGAATTCTTGCAAATTCACTGCCGTTATGGATTTATGTCCACTTCAGTGCGATGAAGAAGGTTAATTAACTTAAATATGTGAATTTAATGATTTGAAGCAACTCATTATCGATTGATAAATGTGTATATACAAGAAAATCGTCTTTATGCTTAAATATAAGGTTGTGGAATTCTTGCAAATTCACTGCCGTTATGGCTTTATGTCCACTTCAGTGCGATGAAGAAGGTTAATTAACTTAAATATGTGAATTTAATGATTTGAAGCAACTCATTATCGATTGATAAATGTGTTTATACAAGAAAATCGACTTTATACTTAAACATAAGGTTGTGGAATTCTTGCAAATTCACTGCCGTTATGGCTTTATGTCCACTTCAGTGAGATGAAGAAGGTTAATTAACTTAAATATGTGAATTTAATGATTTGAAGCAACTCATTATCGATTGATAAATGTGTTTATACAAGAAAATCGACTTTATACTTAAATATAAGGTTGTGGAATTCTTGCAAATTCACTGCCGTTATGGCTTTATGTCCACTTCAGTGCGATGAAGAAGGTTAATTAACTTAAATATGTGAATTTAATGATTTGAAGCAACTTATTATCGATTGATAAATGTGTATATACAAGAAAATCGACTTTATACTTAAATATTAGGTTGTGGAATTCTTGCAAATTCACTGCCGTTATGGCTTTATGTCCACTTCAGTGAGATGAAGAAGGTTAATTAACTTAAATATGTGAATTTTATGATTTGAAGCAACTCATTATCGATTGATAAATGTGTTTATACAAGAAAATCGACTTTATACTTAAACATAAGGTTGTGGAATTCTTGCAAATTCACTGCCGTTATGGCTTTATGTCCACTTCAGTGCGATGAAGAAGGTTAATTAACTTAAATATGTGAATTTAATGATTTGAAGCAACTCATTATCGATTGATAAATGTGTTTATACAAGAAAATCGTCGTTGTACTTAAACATAAGGTTGTGGAATTCTTGCAAATTCACTGCCGTTATGGCTTTATGTCCACTTCAGTGAGATGAAGAAGGTTAATTAACTTAAATATGTGAATTTAATGATTTGAAGCAACTCATTATCGATTGATAAATGTGTTTATACAAGAAAATCGTCGTTGTACTTAAACATAAGGTTGTGGAATTCTTGCAAATTCACTGCCGTTATGGCTTTATGTCCACTTCAGTGCGATGAAGAAGGTTAATTAACTTAAATATGTGAATTTAATGATTTGAAGCAACTCATTATCGATTGATAAATGTGTTTATACAAGAAAATCGACTTTATACTTAAACATAAGGTTGTGGAATTCTTGCAAATTCACTGCCGTTATGGATTTATGTCCACTTCAGTGCGATGAAGAAGGTTAATTAACTTAAATATGTGAATTTAATGATTTGAAGCAACTCATTATCGATTGATAAATGTGTATATACAAGAAAATCGACTTTATACTTAAACATAAGGTTGTGGAATTCTTGCAAATTCACTGCCGTTATGGCTTTATGTCCACTTCAGTGAGATGAAGAAGGTTAATTAACTTAAATATGTGAATTTAATGATTTGAAGCAACTCATTATCGATTGATAAATGTGTATATACAAGAAAATCGACTTTATACTTAAATATTAGGTTGTGGAATTCTTGCAAATTCACTGCCGTTATGGCTTTATGTCCACTTCAGTGCGATGAAGAAGGTTAATTAACTTAAATATGTGAATTTAATGATTTGAAGCAACTCATTATCGATTGATAAATGTGTATATACAAGAAAATCGTCGTTGTACTTAAACATAAGGTTGTGGAATTCTTGCAAATTAACTGCCGTTATGGCTTTATGTCCACTTCAGTGAGATGAAGAAGGTTAATTAACTTAAATATGTGAATTTAATGATTTGAAGCAACTTATTATCGACTGATAAATGTGTATATACAAGAAAATCGACTTTATACTTAAAAATAAGGTTGTGGAATTCTTGCAAATTCACTGCCGTTATGGATTTATGTCCACTTCAGTGCGATGAAGAAGGTTAATTAACTTAAATATGTGAATTTAATGATTTGAAGCAACTCATTATCGATTGATAAATGTGTATATACAAGAAAATCGTCGTTGTACTTAAACATAAGGTTGTGGAATTCTTGCAAATTCACTGCCGTTATGGATTTATGTCCACTTCAGTGAGATGAAGAAGGTTAATTAACTTAAATATGTGAATTTAATGATTTGAAGCAACTCATTATCGATTGATAAATGTGTATATACAAGAAAATCGACTTTATACTTAAACATAAGGTTGTGGAATTCTTGCAAATTAACTGCCGTTATGGATTTATGTCCACTTCAGTGCGATGAAGAAGGTTAATTAACTTAAATATGTGAATTTAATGATTTGAAGCAACTCATTATCGATTGATAAATGTGTATATACAAGAAAATCGACTTTATACTTAAATATAAGGTTGTGGAATTCTTGCAAATTCACTGCCGTTATGGCTTTATGTCCACTTCAGTGAGATGAAGAAGGTTAATTAACTTAAATATGTGAATTTAATGATTTGAAGCAACTCATTATCGATTGATAAATGTGTATATACAAGAAAATCGTCGTTGTACTTAAACATAAGGTTGTGGAATTCTTGCAAATTCACTGCCGTTATGGATTTATGTCCACTTCAGTGCGATGAAGAAGGTTAATTAACTTAAATATGTGAATTTAATGATTTGAAGCAACTCATTATCGACTGATAAATGTGTTTATACAAGAAAATCGACTTTATACTTAAACATAAGGTTGTGGAATTCTTGCAAATTCACTGCCGTTATGGATTTATGTCCACTTCAGTGAGATGAAGAAGGTTAATTAACTTAAATATGTGAATTTAATGATTTGAAGCAACTCATTATCGATTGATAAATGTGTATATACAAGAAAATCGACTTTATACTTAAATATAAGGTTGTGGAATTCTTGCAAATTCACTGCCGTTATGGCTTTATGTCCACTTCAGTGAGATGAAGAAGGTTAATTAACTTAAATATGTGAATTTAATGATTTGAAGCAACTCATTATCGATTGATAAATGTGTATATACAAGAAAATCGACTTTATACTTAAACATAAGGTTGTGGAATTCTTGCAAATTCACTGCCGTTATGGATTTATGTCCACTTCAGTGAGATGAAGAAGGTTAATTAACTTAAATATGTGAATTTAATGATTTGAAGCAACTCATTATCGATTGATAAATGTGTATATACAAGAAAATCGACTTTATACTTAAACATAAGGTTGTGGAATTCTTGCAAATTCACTGCCGTTATGGCTTTATGTCCACTTCAGTGCGATGAAGAAGGTTAATTAACTTAAATATGTGAATTTAATGATTTGAAGCAACTCATTATCGATTGATAAATGTGTATATACAAGAAAATCGACTTTATACTTAAACATAAGGTTGTGGAATTCTTGCAAATTCACTGCCGTTATGGATTTATGTCCACTTCAGTGAGATGAAGAAGGTTAATTAACTTAAATATGTGAATTTAATGATTTGAAGCAACTCATTATCGATTGATAAATGTGTATATACAAGAAAATCGACTTTATACTTAAACATAAGGTTGTGGAATTCTTGCAAATTCACTGCCGTTATGGATTTATGTCCACTTCAGTGAGATGAAGAAGGTTAATTAACTTAAATATGTGAATTTAATGATTTGAAGCAACTCATTATCGACTGATAAATGTGTTTATACAAGAAAATCGACTTTATACTTAAACATAAGGTTGTGGAATTCTTGCAAATTCACTGCCGTTATGGATTTATGTCCACTTCAGTGAGATGAAGAAGGTTAATTAACTTAAATATGTGAATTTAATGATTTGAAGCAACTCATTATCGATTGATAAATGTGTATATACAAGAAAATCGACTTTATACTTAAACATAAGGTTGTGGAATTCTTGCAAATTCACTGCCGTTATGGATTTATGTCCACTTCAGTGAGATGAAGAAGGTTAATTAACTTAAATATGTGAATTTAATGATTTGAAGCAACTCATTATCGATTGATAAATGTGTATATACAAGAAAATCGACTTTATACTTAACCATAAGGTTGTGGAATTCTTGCAAATTCACTGCCGTTATGGCTTTATGTCCCTATATCTCACTGAAGTAGATGAAGAAGGTTAATTAACTTAAATATGTGAATTTAATGATTTAAAGCAACTCATTATCGATTGATAAATGTGTATATACAAGAAAATCGACTTTATACTTAAACATAAGGTTGTGGAATTCTTGCAAATTCACTGCCGTTATGGCTTTATGTCCACTTCAGTGAGATGAAGAAGGTTAATTAACTTAAATATGTGAATTTAATGATTTGAAGCAACTCATTATCGATTGATAAATGTGTATATACAAGAAAATCGACTTTATACTTAAACATAAGGTTGTGGAATTCTTGCAAATTCACTGCCGTTATGGATTTATGTCCACTTCAGTGAGATGAAGAAGGTTAATTAACTTAAATATGTGAATTTAATGATTTGAAGCAACTCATTATCGATTGATAAATGTGTATATACAAGAAAATCGACTTTATACTTAAATATAAGGTTGTGGAATTCTTGCAAATTCACTGCCGTTATGGATTTATGTCCACTTCAGTGCGATGAAGAAGGTTAATTAACTTAAATATGTGAATTTAATGATTTGAAGCAACTCATTATCGATTGATAAATGTGTATATACAAGAAAATCGACTTTATACTTAAACATAAGGTTGTGGAATTCTTGCAAATTCACTGCCGTTATGGATTTATGTCCACTTCAGTGAGATGAAGAAGGTTAATTAACTTAAATATGTGAATTTAATGATTTGAAGCAACTCATTATCGATTGATAAATGTGTTTATACAAGAAAATCGACTTTATACTTAAACATAAGGTTGTGGAATTCTTGCAAATTCACTGCCGTTATGGATTTATGTCCACTTCAGTGAGATGAAGAAGGTTAATTAACTTAAATATGTGAATTTAATGATTTGAAGCAACTCATTATCGATTGATAAATGTGTTTATACAAGAAAATCGACTTTATACTTAAACATAAGGTTGTGGAATTCTTGCAAATTCACTGCCGTTATGGATTTATGTCCACTTCAGTGAGATGAAGAAGGTTAATTAACTTAAATATGTGAATTTAATGATTTGAAGCAACTCATTATCGATTGATAAATGTGTATATACAAGAAAATCGACTTTATACTTAAACATAAGGTTGTGGAATTCTTGCAAATTCACTGCCGTTATGGATTTATGTCCACTTCAGTGAGATGAAGAAGGTTAATTAACTTAAATATGTGAATTTAATGATTTGAAGCAACTCATTATCGATTGATAAATGTGTATATACAAGAAAATCGACTTTATACTTAAACATAAGGTTGTGGAATTCTTGCAAATTCACTGCCGTTATGGATTTATGTCCACTTCAGTGAGATGAAGAAGGTTAATTAACTTAAATATGTGAATTTAATGATTTGAAGCAACTCATTATCGATTGATAAAAGTGTATATACAAGAAAATCGACTTTATACTTAAATATAAGGTTGTGGAATTCTTGCAAATTCACTGCCGTTATGGATTTATGTCCACTTCAGTGAGATGAAGAAGGTTAATTAACTTAAATATGTGAATTTAATGATTTGAAGCAACTCATTATCGATTGATAAATGTGTATATACAAGAAAATCGACTTTATACTTAAACATAAGGTTGTGGAATTCTTGCAAATTCACTGCCGTTATGGATTTATGTCCACTTCAGTGAGATGAAGAAGGTTAATTAACTTAAATATGTGAATTTAATGATTTGAAGCAACTCATTATCGATTGATAAATGTGTATATACAAGAAAATCGACTTTATACTTAAACATAAGGTTGTGGAATTCTTGCAAATTCACTGCCGTTATGGATTTATGTCCACTTCAGTGAGATGAAGAAGGTTAATTAACTTAAATATGTGAATTTAATGATTTGAAGCAACTCATTATCGATTGATAAATGTGTATATACAAGAAAATCGACTTTATACTTAAATATTAGGTTGTGGAATTCTTGCAAATTCACTGCCGTTATGGCTTTATGTCCACTTCAGTGCGATGAAGAAGGTTAATTAACTTAAATATGTGAATTTAATGATTTGAAGCAACTCATTATCGATTGATAAATGTGTATATACAAGAAAATCGACTTTATACTTAAACATAAGGTTGTGGAATTCTTGCAAATTCACTGCCGTTATGGATTTATGTCCACTTCAGTGAGATGAAGAAGGTTAATTAACTTAAATATGTGAATTTAATGATTTGAAGCAACTCATTATCGACTGATAAATGTGTATATACAAGAAAATCGTCTTTATACTTAAACATAAGGTTGTGGAATTCTTGCAAATTCACTGCCGTTATGGATTTATGTCCACTTCAGTGCGATGAAGAAGGTTAATTAACTTAAATATGTGAATTTAATGATTTGAAGCAACTCATTATCGATTGATAAATGTGTATATACAAGAAAATCGACTTTATACTTAAACATAAGGTTGTGGAATTCTTGCAAATTCACTGCCGTTATGGATTTATGTCCACTTCAGTGAGATGAAGAAGGTTAATTAACTTAAATATGTGAATTTAATGATTTGAAGCAACTCATTATCGATTGATAAATGTGTATATACAAGAAAATCGACTTTATACTTAAATATAAGGTTGTGGAATTCTTGCAAATTCACTGCCGTTATGGATTTATGTCCACTTCAGTGAGATGAAGAAGGTTAATTAACTTAAATATGTGAATTTAATGATTTGAAGCAACTCATTATCGATTGATAAATGTGTATATACAAGAAAATCGACTTTATACTTAAATATAAGGTTGTGGAATTCTTGCAAATTCACTGCCGTTATGGCTTTATGTCCACTTCAGTGAGATGAAGAAGGTTAATTAACTTAAATATGTGAATTTAATGATTTGAAGCAACTCATTATCGATTGATAAATGTGTTTATACAAGAAAATCGTCGTTGTACTTAAACATAAGGTTGTGGAATTCTTGCAAATTCACTGCCGTTATGGATTTATGTCCACTTCAGTGAGATGAAGAAGGTTAATTAACTTAAATATGTGAATTTAATGATTTGAAGCAACTCATTATCGATTGATAAATGTGTATATACAAGAAAATCGACTTTATACTTAAACATAAGGTTGTGGAATTCTTGCAAATTCACTGCCGTTATGGATTTATGTCCACTTCAGTGCGATGAAGAAGGTTAATTAACTTAAATATGTGAATTTAATGATTTGAAGCAACTCATTATCGATTGATAAATGTGTATATACAAGAAAATCGACTTTATACTTAAATATAAGGTTGTGGAATTCTTGCAAATTAACTGCCGTTATGGATTTATGTCCACTTCAGTGCGATGAAGAAGGTTAATTAACTTAAATATGTGAATTTAATGATTTGAAGCAACTCATTATCGATTGATAAATGTGTATATACAAGAAAATCGTCGTTGTACTTAAACATAAGGTTGTGGAATTCTTGCAAATTCACTGCCGTTATGGCTTTATGTCCACTTCAGTGAGATGAAGAAGGTTAATTAACTTAAATATGTGAATTTAATGATTTGAAGCAACTCATTATCGATTGATAAATGTGTATATACAAGAAAATCGACTTTATACTTAAACATAAGGTTGTGGAATTCTTGCAAATTCACTGCCGTTATGGATTTATGTCCACTTCAGTGAGATGAAGAAGGTTAATTAACTTAAATATGTGAATTTAATGATTTGAAGCAACCCATTATCGATTGATAAATGTGTATATACAAGAAAATCGACTTTATACTTAAACATAAGGTTGTGGAATTCTTGCAAATTCACTGCCGTTATGGATTTATGTCCACTTCAGTGAGATGAAGAAGGTTAATTAACTTAAATATGTGAATTTAATGATTTGAAGCAACTCATTATCGATTGATAAATGTGTATATACAAGAAAATCGACTTTATACTTAACCATAAGGTTGTGGAATTCTTGCAAATTCACTGCCGTTATGGATTTATGTCCACTTCAGTGAGATGAAGAAGGTTAATTAACTTAAATATGTGAATTTAATGATTTGAAGCAACTCATTATCGATTGATAAATGTGTATATACAAGAACATCGACTTTATACTTAAATATAAGGTTGTGGAATTCTTGCAAATTCACTGCCGTTATGGATTTATGTCCACTTCAGTGAGATGAAGAAGGTTAATTAACTTAAATATGTGAATTTAATGATTTGAAGCAACTCATTATCGATTGATAAATGTGTATATACAAGAAAATCGACTTTATACTTAAACATAAGGTTGTGGAATTCTTGCAAATTCACTGCCGTTATGGATTTATGTCCACTTCAGTGAGATGAAGAAGGTTAGTTAACTTAAATATGTGAATTTAATGATTTGAAGCAACTCATTATCGATTGATAAATGTGTATATACAAGAAAATCGACTTTATACTTAAATATAAGGTTGTGGAATTCTTGCAAATTCACTGCCGTTATGGATTTATGTCCACTTCAGTGAGATGAAGAAGGTTAATTAACTTAAATATGTGAATTTAATGATTTGAAGCAACTCATTATCGATTGATAAATGTGTATATACAAGAAAATCGACTTTATACTTAAATATAAGGTTGTGGAATTCTTGCAAATTCACTGCCGTTATGGATTTATGTCCACTTCAGTGAGATGAAGAAGGTTAATTAACTTAAATATGTGAATTTAATGATTTGAAGCAACTCATTATCGATTGATAAATGTGTATATACAAGAAAATCGACTTTATACTTAAACATAAGGTTGTGGAATTCTTGCAAATTCACTGCCGTTATGGCTTTATGTCCACTTCAGTGAGATGAAGAAGGTTAATTAACTTAAATATGTGAATTTAATGATTTAAAGCAACTCATTATCGATTGATAAATGTGTATATACAAGAAAATCGACTTTATACTTAAATATAAGGTTGTGGAATTCTTGCAAATTCACTGCCGTTATGGATTTATATCCACACCAGTGAGATGAAGAAGGTTAATTAACTTAAATATGTGAATTTAATAATTTAAAGCAACTCATTATCGATTGATAAATGTGTATATACAAGAACATCGACTTAATACTTAAATATAAGTTTGTGGAATACTTGCAAATTCACTGCCGTTATGGCTTTATGTCCACTTCAGTGAGCTGAAGAAGGTTAATTAACTTAAATATGTGAATTTAATGATTTGAAGCAACTCATTATCGATTGATAAATGTGTATATACAAGAACATCGACTTTATACTTAAATATAAGGTTGTGGAATTCTTGCAAATTCACTGCCGTTATGGCTTTATGTCCACTTCAGTGAGATGAAGAAGGTTAATTAACTTAAATATGTGAATTTAATGATTTGAAGCAACTCATTATCGATTGATAAATGTGTATATACAAGACAATCGACTTTATGCTTAAACATAAGGTTGTGGAATTCTTGCAAATTCACTGCCGTTATGGCTTTATGTCCACTTCAGTGAGATGAAGAAGGTTAATTAACTTAAATATGTGAATTTAATGATTTGAAGCAACTCATTATCGATTGATTAATGTGTTTATACAAGAAAATCGACTTTATACTTAAATATGAGGTTGTGGAATTCTTGCAAATTCACTGCCGTTATGGCTTTATGTCCACTTCAGTGCGATGAAGAAGGTTAATTAACTTAAATATGTGAATTTAATGATTTGAAGCAACTCATTATCGATTGATAAATGTGTATATACAAGAAAATCGACTTTATACTTAAATATAAGGTTGTGGAATTCTTGCAAATTCACTGCCGTTATGGATTTATGTCCACTTCAGTGAGATGAAGAAGGTTAATTAACTTAAATATGTGAATTTAATGATTTGAAGCAACTCATTATCGATTGATAAATGTGTATATACAAGAAAATCGACTTTATACTTAAATATAAGGTTCTGGAATTCTTGCAGATTCACTGCCGTTATGGATTTATGTCCAGTTGAGTGAGATAAAGAAGGTTAATTAACTTAAATATGTGAATTTAATGATTTGAAGCAACTCATTATCGATTGATAAATGTGTATATACAAGAAAATCGACTTTATACTTAAATATAAGGTTCTGGAATTCTTGCAAATTCACTGCCGTTATGGCTTTATGTCCACTTCAGTGCGATGAAGAAGGTTAATTAACTTAAATATGTGAATTTAATGATTTGAAGCAACTCATTATCGATTGATAAATGTGTATATACAAGAAAATCGACTTTATACTTAAATATAAGGTTGTGGAATTCTTGCAAATTCACTGCCGTTATGGATTTATGTCCACTTCAGTGAGATGAAGAAGGTTAATTAACTTAAATATGTGAATTTAATGATTTGAAGCAACTCATTATCGATTGATAAATGTGTATATACAAGAAAATCGACTTTATACTTAAATATTAGGTTGTGGAATTCTTGCAAATTCACTGCCGTTATGGATTTATGTCCACTTCAGTGAGATGAAGAAGGTTAATTAACTTAAATATGTGAATTTAATGATTTGAAGCAACTCATTATCGATTGATAAATGTGTATATACAAGAAAATCGACTTTATACTTAAACATAAGGTTGTGGAATTCTTGCAAATTCACTGCCGTTATGGATTTATGTCCACTTCAGTGCGATGAAGAAGGTTAATTAACTTAAATATGTGAATTTAATGATTTGAAGCAACTCATTATCGATTGATAAATGTGTTTATACAAGAAAATCGACTTTATACTTAAATATAAGGTTGTGGAATTCTTGCAAATTCACTGCCGTTATGGCTTTATGTCCACTTCAGTGAGATGAAGAAGGTTAATTAACTTAAATATGTGAATTTAATGATTTGAAGCAACTCATTATCGATTGATAAATGTGTATATACAAGAAAATCGACTTTATACTTAAACATAAGGTTGTGGAATTCTTGCAAATTAACTGCCGTTATGGATTTATGTCCACTTCAGTGCGATGAAGAAGGTTAATTAACTTAAATATGTGAATTTAATGATTTGAAGCAACTCATTATCGATTGATAAATGTGTATATACAAGAAAATCGACTTTATACTTAAACATAAGTTTGTGGAATTCTTGCAAATTCACTGCCGTTATGGATTTATGTCCACTTCAGTGCGATGAAGAAGGTTAATTAACTTAAATATGTGAATTTAATGATTTGAAGCAACTCATTATCGATTGATAAATGTGTATATACAAGAAAATCGACTTTATACTTAAATATTAGGTTATGGAATTCTTGCAAATTCACTGCCGTTACGGATTTATGTCCACTTCAGTGCGATGAAGAAGGTTAATTAACTTAAATATGTGAATTTAATGATTTTAAGCAACTCATTATCGATTGATAAATGTGTATATACAAAAAAATCGACTTTATACTTAAACATAAGGTTGTGGAATTCTTCCAAATTCACTGCCGTTATGGCTTTATGTCCACTTCAGTGAGATGAAGAAGGTTATTTAACTTAAATATGTGAATTTAATGATTTGAAGCAACTCATTATCGATTGATAAATGTGTATATACAAGAAAATCGACTTTATACTTAAACATAAGGTTGTGGAATTCGTGCAAATTCACTGCCGTTATGGCTTTATGTCCACTTCAGTGCGATGAAGAAGGTTAATTAACTTAAATATGTGAATTTAATGATTTGAAGCAACTCATTATCGATTGATAAATGTGTATATACAAGAAAATCGTACTTTGTACTTAAATATAAGGTTGTGGAATTCTTACAAATTCACTGCCGTTATGGCTTTATGTCCACTTCAGTGCGATGAAGAAGGTTAATTAACTTAAATATGTGAATTTAATGATTTGAAGCAACTCATTATCGATTGATAAATGTGTATATACAAGAAAATCGACTTTATACTTAAATATAAGGTTGTGGAATTCTTGCAAATTCACTGCCGTTATGGATTTATGTCCACTTCAGTGCGATGAAGAAGGTTAATTTACTTAAATATGTGAATTTAATGATTTGAAGCAACTCATTATCGATTGATAAATGTGTATATACAAGAAAATCGACTTTATACTTAAACATAAGTTTGTGGAATTCTTGCAAATTCACTGCCGTTATGGATTTATGTCCACTTCAGTGAGATGAAGAAGGTTAATTAACTTAAATATGTGAATTTTATGATTTGAAGCAACTCATTATCGATTGATAAATGTGTATATACAAGAAAATCGTCTTTATACTTAAATATATAAGGTTGTGGAATTCTTCCAAATTCACTGCCGTTATGGATTTATGTCCACTTCAGTGAGATGAAGAAGGTTAATTAACTTATATATGTGAATTTAGTGATTTGAAGCAACTCATTATCGTTTGATAAATGTGTATATACAAGAAAATCGACATTATACTTAAACATAAGCTTGTGGAATTCTTGCAAATTCACGTGCCGTTATGTGGATTTATGTCCACTTGATCAGTGCGATGAAGAAGGTTAATTAAACTTAAATATGTGGGAAATTTTAATGATATTGAGTAGGACAGACTTACTATCGATTGATAAATGTGTATATACAAGTACAATCGACTTGTATTACTCAAATATATAGGTTAGTGCAATTCTTTGCCAACATTAACTTGCCGTTATGGATTTATGTCCCACTTCAGTGCGAGATGAAGAAAGGGTTAATTAACTTAAATATGGTGAATTTAATGATTTGAAGCAACTCATTAATCGATTGATAAATGTGTATATATCAGAAAAAATTCGTCGTGTACTTAAACATAAGGATGTGGGAACATTCTTCCACAACTTCACTACCGTTATGGATTTATGATCCTCTCTCCAGTGAGATGAATGAGAGTCTAATTAAATCTTAAATAACTGTGAATTTAATGATTGTGAAGTCACTCATTAGTCGTATTCTGTATAACATGATGTATATCCGAGGATAACATCGGCGTCGTTGTAATCACTTTATACAGGGCTAGGAGGCTTGTGGAATGTCCTTGCTATAATTAAATTTACAACATGCCAGTTTTGGGATTTATGTCCACTCCGAGGTGAGATGTAAGGAAGGTTAGATTAACTTAAATATTTTGTGAATTTCTCAATGATTTGAAGCAACTCATTAATCGATTGATAAATGTGGTACATACAAGAACATCGAGCTATTAAATGACTTAAATATGTAGGTTGTAAATTCATTGTATTGCAAATTCACTGCCAAAGCTATTGGATTTATTTCCCCTTTCGAGTGCTATTGAGAAGGTTAATTCACGTTACACACTATGTGAATTTAATGATTTGATACAACTCATTGGTCGATTTGATATGATTTTTATATACAAGAAAATCGACTTTATAACTCAATATTTAGGTTGGTGCAATTCTTGCGGCACATTAACTGCCGTGTATGGATTTATGTCCCGCCTCTATCAGTGGCGATGAAGAAAGGTTAATTACCTTAAATATGTGAATTTAATGATTTGAAGCAACTTATTATCGATTGATAAATGTG
>NW_026038284.1:0-34323 GCF_023373825.1 Bactrocera dorsalis
GTTGAAGATCGACTCGGAAGCATCAAATACAACACGCAATTTGGTTGTTGTGCTCTCGGGCCTTAAAACGCATTGATGCGGAATGAAGTAGTGTGGCTCACTCGGGATCTTATTGTTCGTTGGGCTCATGTGACCCAAGGCTCTATATTCATTCATAAAGTCCAGATACATTTGCGAAGTTCTGGATCTTTTAATGTCCTTCTCTCCAGGGCCTGAAACCGCCGAACTGGCGGTTTCATATGAGTGACCGAGTAACTTACGGTCAGCTTTAAAGGGCATTCTGACTTGAAGCCGTCCTGAAGGCAATACTTGAGTAGTATTAACGAAAAAGTTTCACACTGTTGTTGTTCTGGTGTGAATTTGATGCCATTTGATTCTGAAGGTAGTTCTTCTAACGCCCAAAATTTTTGGACTACTGAATCGATTGACGTTAAGTCTTCTTCAGCTTGGCATAATGTGCTATGTAATCTGGAGGAGAACTTATACTACTGGCGTATTTGCCAGATACAATCCATCCTAAAAGGGTTTTCTAAGTGTTGGTTGGTTAGGACCATTTTTAATTTGGAGCCACATCTAAAAGGTCGAAAAATGTTTCAGCACCCAATAGGATATCCACTTTTTTAGATTTGTGGAATTCTGGATCCGCAAATTCAATATTGTGCGGAATTTTCCAGCCACTAACATTGATGTTATGGTCTGGATGATTTGCCGAAATGCATCGCATTACCCCAGAATTCCGCCGAAAATTCAAAATTATTTAACCGGGACTTGACAAACGCGTTTAGTTTTGACCCCACGTTTGTATTGGAATTGCCAATTCCAATTACGCTTAATGTTTTATGCTGACGTCGAATCCGCAACTTTTGTGCCAAGTCCTCCGTCATAAAGTTGACCTGGGAGCCTGAGTCCAGCAAGGCTCTCGGCAGGCAGGTAAGCTCCGCAGCTGGTCCTCACTAAAATCACTGCTGTTGCCAACATGACCCGATCCGGCATACTGGCTGTATGCATGGCATGTGTGGTTGATGGTTGCGGATGAGGTACAGCGGGGAAGGACACTGGATACTGGTGCAACAGCGAGTGATGGGATCGATTGCATATGCGGCAACGATCCGCTCTGCATTTGGAAACCGTGTGACCCTTACGCAAACAATTTATGCATAAGGGCACCGATTTCACGAACTCGAACCTCTGCTGCACCGGAAGAGCCTTGAAAGTAGGGCAGACAGTTAGATGGTGATCCCTCGATTTGCACTGTTGGCAAAGAGGCTGCCTCGTATTTGCAGTCAACCAGCGCCGATTTGGTCCTATCCGCCTGTTGTTGTTTCCCATGATGCCGCCACTGCTTGTAGGTATGAGCTTCGTCCTAGAGTGTGATGCTCCTTCCGCTGACAGCTGCTGGTATCTCCTATTTAGGGTGGCTTCACAGTCCTTCCACAGTGGCAGTTTGTCATAGTCCAGCGCTTCTTCCCATTTGGATCGGGTGGCAGGGTCAACCTTTGTCATTACAATATGTATGATTATTGCGTTCGTTATTTGTTTTTCATCGCCCAGCGATAGCAATGAATCATATACCGCGGACACTTCGTCAATCATTGAACGCAGGGAAGGCGCAGAAGGCTTTGGGATTGTTGGCAGCTCAAAAAGTTTGGATATTGTATTGAAAAATATCAAACATTTATTATCGTAAACTTTTTTGAGACTTGCCAACGCTTTCGGATAATTTTCATCCGACATCTGAAACGCTTTAACTGTTCCCAAAGCCTCTCCAGATAGACAATTAACCAAATGGTTAAATTTTTCAATATCTGGGATATTTGGATCGTTTATGAACCAAGCTCTCGAACAAACTCATAAAATTTTTGAATTCGGAATATTCTCCCTTGAATTTCGGCAAATTCATTTTAGGGAGCCTTGAGCTGTGAGAAGCTACAAAAGATGTTTCGGCAAGTGAAGTTCTATTTTTCGCTAAAATTGACTTAATTATGGACTTCGTTTCAACGATTATGTCCTCTAACTCCCCTCGGGCCATGTCGTCCTCATCAATTTCTTCAATCTTTGATTGGCATTTCATTAATTTTTCACTATGTGAATTTAATATATCTAGACGACATTCCAATTCGATTGGATCTAAAGACATTGTCTTTTCAAGAAGGCCCGTTTTAATGCGCAAAATACTACTCTTCGCAACCGTTCTTTGACGTCTTAACGATTTTAAGTCCGTCAATTCCTTACTTGGAGACAGGCTTGCGAGAGTTGGCTTTGGCTTGCTCATTTTGCTTGTTTAAATTAAATTTCCGAAAAAAGACTATAACGGTTGGCAACAGATCTACCCAGAATCGATAACGAAAGCGAAAAATAAATGTCGATTCCCAAATATACGAAAGCCAAACTAATCGCAATAAAAGTTGGCAACAAATATATTTGGAATCGGTGACGAAAACAAAAAAAAAAATAATATCGATTCTCAAGTATCGAAAGCCAAACCGATAAATGCGCAAAATGAGCAATAGCACAAAAAAGTTATTTAATCGAAAAATGTCCGAACGAAAATCGACAAAAATTGCGAAAAACGACCGATAATTGCAACGCGGTTCGAAAAAATTGCGAAAAAATATATAATAATTCAATTTCGAAATAAGAATTTTTAACCTTTATTTTAAAATAAAGGGCTACCGCAAAATCCCAAAATCCCTAGATTCACTTGCGTACGCATATACATATGAGTGCGTATGCTTAATATATTCAATAATGTATATCTTTATTTATATACGTTATTATAGATATATATATATATATGTATATGTATTTATGAACGTCAATATAATTGAAAGTGAAAAAAGGGAGAGCCAAAAACTGAAAGTGTGCACTTGTTTTTTTATTTTAATTTTATTTGTATGTGTTTTCGTTTTATTTTTTGCTTGCACTGCTTTCAGTAATTCGCACTCGTTACCTGGTGCGTCGGCTGTTTGCCGGCGCTTACGTTCCTTTGGCACAGGATGCAGCGGCAGCTCATTCCCACGACGGCAGCGGATTGATGGCAGCGGCGTTGATTGCAGCAGTGTTGATGGCAGCAGCGTAGATGGCAGCAGCGTTGATGGCAGCAGTGTTGATGGCAGCAGCGTAGATGGCAGCAGCGTTGATGGCAGCAGTCTTGATTGCAGCAGTGTTGATGTTGTAAAATGTAAGGCTGGACACTTAGCGGTATGCCTTACTGGTTTCTGTAGCGGCACTGGAAGCGGTAAGTATATATGTAAAAGTGCTACTTCACTTTTACGGCACAAGAAACGGTAGGTCTGTACGGGAGTTTTTAGCGGCACTTGACAGTTTTAGCGTTTTTTTTTTTTTTTAAACTGTTTTATTTTTTTTTTTAACGTTTAGGACGGTCCTTTCGTTATTCGCCTGGTTGAACACTTTGGTACGTTTTTTTTTTTTTTTTAATTCACTGTACCCAATTTTCTTGTGCGCCTTTTCACAATTCCACTTGTTATTTATTACACTCCTTTGTATGTTTGTCACTTGCACATATGCACCTCTTGTCTTTTTTTTTTTGTTTTTTGTAGGTTTAAGAAGGCAAAGGTGGGTAAGTATTTACAACTTTTTATTATATTTCTTTCTTTCTTTTTAGGTCTCACTGCACCACACTAATTGTTATTTTATAAATTTTGTTCACTTTGCGCACTATATTTTTTTGATTTGTTGTTTCGTATTTGTTCACTGCACTTCTGGCACTTCACTTCTGCATATATGTGTATGCAGATATGTAAATGTATTTCGTATCAATTTTTGTAACTTTGTTTTATGTTTTGTCTTATGTTGCTTTTATGTGTTTAATTTCCACTTGTCTTCACTTCACAAGACCGAAAACCGAATAGTTGACCAGGCACTTGGCACCGAAAATAATACCACATGTATGGTTTTGTTATTATTATTTTTAATTTTATATTTTATTATTAATTTAAAATACACGCACAAGTCCCTGCTCGGGCGCCATGAAAAGTCTTAAGCGTTTTTAAGACACGAGAAATACTTCAAATTGGGATGCGCGATTAGAAATTAAAAAACACACCAATTGCCTGTCTCGAAAGAGTTAAAATACCGACAAATTAAATCACGTGCGTACGGTCTCACGGTTCAATTCAAAGAGAGCATTATATTTCATTTTTTGCAATCGCTTAGCCTAAACCTTAAACTAACGGCTTAATCTAGTGGTAATATAAGTATATGTTACAAAAGGGGTAAGTATTTATCTTTCGTTAAACATCGTACTAGCTTATGTTAAGATAAGCATTGAGGTAAGTAATAGATTAATTATTAAGGTAAGTAATTTACGTAATATAATTTCACAATTTAATTTTTATAATTCAATGTTCTTATTTTAGGTTTAAATATATATATATATTGTCGCTTGACGCAACATAGCGGTTTCAATAAATTTACATCACACAATTACTATATTATTTTAATACACTTTCTGATGTCAGTTAAAATTAAAAATAAAAAAATTTTTAATTTTTTTCAACTATTCCCTTTAAGCACTACTATTTTAATGAACAAGAGATTTTTCATAAAGATAGTTCTAACGAAAGTATTGTAGAAATGTTCAATTTGCAAGATAGAACATGTCAGCAATAAGATTGGAGTGTTATGTGCTGTCGCACTACTATTTTCGTGAACACAACTGTACATACATATGTATACTTCATAACATATCTTAATATATAAAAATCACGTGTCACATTGTTTGTTTGCGATGGACTCCTAAACTACTGAACCGATTTTAATGAAATTTTTAACACTGTGTGCAGTTTGGTCCAACTTGAAAGATAGGATAGTTTATAATTCTCCTTATAGTCGCATTATTTATTTATTGCAAATTATTTGTTTATTATTAGCAAAGAGCTATCCACCAGTTGGTGGCGCTAACAGCGGTATTGAGTGCGCTATGTTACAGTAGATGGCGCTACAAACATTAAAAACATTAAATGAAAATGCGTTTGTTTGAAGTTTATATTATTTGTGGTAAAGTTATACGAGTCTATGACTTCAAAAAAAAAAAAATAAAAATTGGGCGGGGCGAAGTTCGCCGGGTCAGCTAGTGTATGTATATAACAAACTATCATAATATTATTAAAAAATTAAATATATTACAATTGTGATAAATGTACATTAATCGTAAATTTTATCATTCGCTTTCGCGAATTCAAATCATATTATCACTTATCAATAATAACATGTGCGCGCTGCTCATATGTATGTACATACATAAATATGTGCGTATGACATTGGCACACAAATAACGCATCCACAACATACATACTTATATGCGTTCACGTGTAGATATGTCACCCGCAAAAACTACAAACATTGTTCTACAAAAACAACAATCGTTTCAAGTAGCAGCAGCGTCACAAGCCAATAGGCATGGCAGCCAAATAGTACGAGTACATCTCCCCGAGCATGACTTTGCATATAAGCGTCTTTTCGCGACGTGGCAAAAGCCAAAAATCATAAATTGAACAATTTCTGATATTTGTATGAGAAGGAAAAAGCGACAACAAGAATAAAATTGACAACATAGTTTATTTGTCGATTTTCAAGTCAAGAAATGTATCAAAGAAAATATTCATTATTTCTCTGAGTTATGTGTACACTGAGTCCCGGTTAAGTAGTACTCCGCTTAAATGAAAATCATCCCTCTTAACTCGCTACATCTTGCTGCTTCTCACGGTTTATTTTTATGAAATACATAGAAATTATTGTTTTAAGTACCACTCGCTTAAGTATTCGCACACGCTTATGTGCCATATTATATTTTTAGTTTTACAAACCACAAGCATCTGTATCTTTGATTATGACGTATAACCGGGATTGACTGTATTTGTCAAGAAATGAAAAAAATATTTTTAAGCGGCTTGCAAAAGTCTGCGTCGATATGTACCCTGCAAAAAGTCGGACTACATTATGTACTAGGACAGGACCACGATACTTAGTAACCAACACTAGTTACCGACGTGGTCCAAACATATGGAAAAAATATAGTTACATTAACATTGCGATGTCATTGGACATGACCACATCTGGTCCAACGCTGCATAACATAGGACCACCTACCAAACTACCTCCTTTGGTCCAACATATATTATGCTTACACAAGACCATTGCGTTCTCGACCACCTACGAAACTACTTCGTCTAGTCCAACATATATTCTAATTACACTAGACCATGGCATACTCTACTTACTATTATTGTGGTCCAAATGGACCACATTTTTGAGCTAAGCAATCCACCTTACTCTATTTCCAATAAAAATTTTAAACGCTGTTTTTATTATTATTTTTTTAAAAAAAATTTTTAGTTTATACAAGTATATTAAACTTAAAATATTTTCTTTGGATGCTGCAATTCATTTTTTATAAAAAAATTTTATTTACATATATTACACTTAAGTTATTATTAAAAACTTAACTCTATTTTGGGAGAGGTACGTATGTGTACCGCAAAAAAAATCAGTTTTTATATTAGGTATGGTTTTTGATCGAAGAAACCTGCCGGAAATGCCTCTTTTTTACGACCTGAAAAGCCCTCCTCATTTCCGCTTCCGCATTTACTGCTGTTTTTCCAATTGCTTCTGTAATAAATAAAAAATTATATATATGTACATATATATATTGTTTTGTCGTTAAGGAATAATTCAATTGTCCATACTTTTAAGTATGGTATACACCATAGAATAATCCTTAAAGCTCTTGTTGTTGCCAATTCCATAAATGTTGTATTCAAGGCAAAATTTACGCGCCAAAACCTTTTCGAAATCTTTTACAACCTCTCCTTGTAACAAGTATTGCACTGCTGAAATCTAAAATGTTTAAAATGAAATTGGATTAGGCTCTTAACATAATCAGTTATTTTTATATATAAATTATAGGACTCTTACATAGCAATCTCTATTATCATCAATAGCTCCATTAGTTCCCTTCTCCTTTTGAGTTAGATTTTGTAACAAAACGGCATGTTCCGCCAAAATATTAATGATCACTTTGTTTTGTTTTTCAATTAATTCTGGAAAAATAAAAGAATGTCGGTATGTTAATGATATTCTATTTGATTACAATTATGTATATGTATATATATTTAACATACCTCCCAACTCTGTAATTTTGTCCACAAATAATTTTTGAAGGTTGTTGTACTTATCGCAACCATCATTGAAGCTATCTAAATAATAAAAATTGTCAATGAAAGTAAAAACACAAACAATATAAATTAAAAAACAGTAGTTCACTTACCTAAAAATGATTGGGGTATTCCGGCGTTCATCCGGCGAAGCTTTCCAGCTGTTTCCATATTTTTTCCTTATGTAGCAACTCCAAATATTTACATATGTATGTAAGTATGTATATGAAAACAAAATTAAAAACGTTAATTAGTGCAGCCATGTAATATTGGTATAAAAAGTAATTGGTCGTTATGTGGCAAATTTCTTTAATGGAAGCTTTTCCCTAGTGGCATCAGTACTATGAAAAGAATTACAATGCGCAATATTCTCGGTAGCGGCATCGTTTCCCCGAACTCGTACTGATGCCTCATTTTTAACGGCTAATTGCTCTGTATAAAACTCTTTTTTAACTTTATAAAGGCGTTTCAAATGCCTCTTTGAGCAACTCATTTTAATTAATCACTAATTAATTTATTATTAAATTTTTCACACACTATACTCACCAAAATCCTTGAAATTTCTCCAATTATGTCGCAGTAAATTTTTCCAATCCATCCAATCCGTCTGACAATTTCAAAATGAGTAAATGTAGGGGTGGGCGATACACAATATATGAATACAACGACTTATCGATACTTTAAAAGGATTAAGCGCGCATTGACACACTACGCCTTTTATCGCCCAAACTGTGGGCGAGGGCACGTCGAGGAAAATTTAATTTAATTATAAACTTTTTAAATAGAATATAAAAATTTCGGTGCAAATATGTGTATTATAATAGAAGATAAAAATTATCTTAAGAAAAATATTTTTGTGCACATTTTAAATGAAGCGTACAAAAATTTGATAATATGATATCAAAAACATTGCAGAACACCAGACGAGAATATTCCGAAAACGAGCAACAAAAGTTTTCGGGTGTAAACTCGTTCTAAGTTAAAAATTTTATGCAAATCGATTTATTTTGTTATTCTCGATAATGAATAGTTCACTTTTAGACTAAAATATTCAATGTTTTTTATAATTTGCTTCAATTTGTTTTAAACTAATATGAGAAATGTTTCAAATTCTTAGAAGACACGGTTCGTAAAATTGTATTTCAAAGAACTTTTTGAATTAAATGTTTGCTCTAATTCTTATACATATGTGATTGATGAAAGCAACCGCAAATACAGAAAAAGTTTAAGTGGGGTAAAAATTAACAAATTCTTCAACGTAGTAATAAATAAGAAATATTTACGTTAATAAAGGTTTTTTAAAATGTATTAAATAATTTTCAATGACTTTTTAGGAAAAATAAATCGATATCTCGTTACGATTTATTTAAAATTATCGTTATTTTTATGATGTCCATTGCTAAATATACCTGCATACGAGTATAACCGAATCAAATTGACGAACAAGCACGAAAAAGACGATGTTCAATTTCGGACATGGTCCAGTGCAGCATAACATATGGTTAGGTATGTAACCAGATCTCATCGCCTCTACTTCGAAGCATTACCCAATTGGACTACGTGGTCCTCAAATTTTTGCAGGGTATGCACGCTCATACAAAAACATACATACATATCTACACCGGTTTGTATGCGAAGCTGTTTCAGCTGCAAGGGAAGCAGTGGCAATTGGCGATCATTCGCTTGTGTTTTCGGCACAGCTCGGATTTTCTACCAACAACACAATGTTGTGATGCTTTGTCGCCCCTTCGGTCCGTCGACTTATTGACTCTTTGACTTGAAAGCAAAAAATTTCATATATATATATTTACATACATACATACATATGTTGCATGCAGACAAATTTACAAACGTTATGCGTATGGTTCTTTTATATTTGTTTACATGCACACATAATTACATACATATATGTACATATATATATATGTGCGACCGCTTGGTCTTTTAACATGATATCGAAACGATTAATGACCAAAGCAAATATGTATATACATATTTATGTATATAAATATATGTCGTATCAAACCTATGTATATAAAATGCATATTTAGGTAGTAATACAAATCTTATTAAGTTATATACATACATACATATTTGCAAAGTTTTTATGGGATTCATCATAAAATAGGTAAATTTTAACATAACTATGTACACACTTATGTACTTAGTATATGCTTTGATACCAAATATATAAGGATCATATGTATATAAATTATATGCCGAGTCGGTTGCGCATAGGAAATAAACGAATCTGTAGGCATAAATTTGTTTACATTGGAATTAGCATTATTTTTCTCATTTAACACTGAAAATGCTCAATTCTGCTATTTTCGTGGTGAAACACGCTTATAATTTGTCTGTGGTGAGACTCATCCATCTCTGCCGAGTTAGCCAAAAATATTTTTACGATCTCCGAGCCGTGAACCTTCTCTATGACAGAGAACGTTTATCATTGTTATCATGATAAATGATAAACGTTCTCTGTCTATGATAAACGTTCTCTGGAGAAGGTTCACGTTTTAGATATCGTAATTTTTCGCTGGGGTACTCGGCAGACAAATTTTAAGCGTGTTTCACCAGAGTTTTGCAGCAGGGGGACTCGAAAATAGCAGAATTGAGCATTTTCGGTGTTAAATGAGAAATACATTGCTAATTTCAATGCAAAGAAGTGTGCGTCTAAAGATTCGTTTATTTTCTATGTGCTGCAACCGACTCGGCATATAATTTATAGATGATCGCTATATGTATATATGTACTTATGTTATCAAAGCATATACTTACACATCTATTCTGTGCACTTGTCAAATTAATAAAATATTGAAAATTGACGCAAATATTTATCAAGCGAGAAATACTTTGGTATTCTGTGACAATCTTGATAAAAGTAAATGCTTCAATTCGCAAAGCTTTTCCCCACACGTGTGGTGAACAAAATAATGTAAATAGCAACGGCTGATTTCTATTCAAATTATATTGATAGCAAGCAATTTGCGTGCAGTCAATTGCTCCTATGGTGTTTTTTATTCCAAATTTTCTAAAAAATCTGGAATATATTTCAAATAAATTTGCTTAAATTAGTATATTCTGAATACTTGCCCCGTTTTTATAAAATTTTCTTCCTCTGTTGAACTGGGAAACTTTATTTCACCTCCCTTCACCTTCACAATAAGTTTTGCTATAGCCCGCAACCTTCTCGAAATGGACGACTGACTATGGGCACGTCAACTTGCCTTGTTATCTACACATTTCTAGTATGAGCCGTGTCCAAAGAAGTTCAAAACTGCTAGAACCCTTACAGTTAAAGGTAGTACCGTTTTTGTGTCGACGGCGACGGCAAATTTCAAGAGTTAATCCAAAATTTTGCCCAAAGGTATTCTCGCTCACAGAAAATGGATTGCTATCGTCGCGTAAACATTTTAAATACCGCGAGCGATTCCTATTCTCACAATTTTCATCTTCGTTGCAAGATGCACAAACAGATATTTAATTCATAACGAGCACTGTCAAGAGCATTTGACATCTTAACAAATTTTGACAAAATACTTACGTTGAATTTGTCAAGTGCACAGAATAGGGGTGTTAGACAGATGTCATTCACATTCAGGCGAGCTTTTATCATGACTAAAAATTGTCATTCTGACATCGATATCACTTTGTTCGCTAACTCCGTCGGTTTTAGGTACTTTAATGTTATATGTAAAAAAAAATCAGTCAAAAGTGTAATATTAAAAAATATTTAATGTAAAATTAAAGTATTTTATTGTCCGTGAAGCCTCTTTTATTCCATTTGATGTATAAAGTTGAAGAAATGCGCGCAAATATTAAATTTTGGCACCTTTCATCGTTCATAGTTTCAATCATCGCTATATTTTATTAAGCGAAATAAAAAAAAGCTTCATTAATTTACATGAGAATATCTATAGAAGTACGCAGAGAAATTTAAAAATATCGATTTCTTCAAAAATTATAGTCATTTTAATAGAAATATTAAATCTTTAGTCAATAATTTCGTAATCGACTGCCCAAAAAACTTTTGAATCAATAAAAATTTCCCTACGTATTTCTATCCAAACCCCAATCCTAAAGACAAAGTCGATCGGATAAAAATTCTCGAAATTTTTGTCTCGCCAAATGGAAAAAAGTAGTTTTGAGAAAATCGCGAAATATGTATGCTTATAGCTGAAACGAGATGGGTTGCAAATCAACTTCAACCTTATTTTTATAACTATAAAGCATCGTTGCAATAAAGCCGATTTTGGAAATTCTGCAGTGGCCACACCTCTTAAGCGAACAAATGTTAAGATTAATTTCGTTGAAGATGGTCTTAATAGACGGTTAAAGTGGCTAGAAAATTTTTTGAAATTTCTGCAAATCAACTTCAACCTAATTTTTATAGCACATAACATAAAGCATAGTTGCAATAAATCCGAGTTTGGTAATTCTGCAGTGGCCAACATTTTGTTTCGCTTCGCAACGAAAACTTTTTAAGTGAACGCACTAATGCAAAAGTGTTATAAAGATTAGTTAATTAACATATTCTGATTTTTTAATGCAGTTCTCACGCCCTCTAGCGGGTACTTTTCTTAATGTTTATGGATTCACTTTTCGCGCCCTTTAGCGTGTATTTTCTTTAATGTTTTCCTGGAGTTTTCGCGTCATCTAGCGGGTATTTTTTAATGTAAAGTACTTTGATTTGGTGTGGTAAAATGCTAGGCGGACAAATCTTCCAAAGCTTAAAGCAGAGAATGGGGCTCGAATATCTGGTAACATTCTTAACGAAATTTGGATGTACATATCTTTAAATCAGAGAACGTAAAGCCAAAGCAGAGAACGTTTATCATAGACAGAGAACGTTTATCATAAAGGAGCTTTAGGGAACTTTTTTGACAAATTGATGATATCGTATCGCTTTCTCAGAGAACGTTTATCATAGAGAAGGTTCTCGGCGCGAAGAACGTAAAAATATTATTGGCTAACTCGGCAGAGATGGAAAAGTTTCACCACTGCCAGCTTAGCAGTAGAAATTTTAACATTTTCGCTTGAACAGAGCTGAGCGTGAAATAAAAATTATACTCAAAACTATATATTGCTCTAATAGACGTATGTTCGCTCTTTCGCTTATATTCTCATATGTACATATGTTTATATCCAAACATGTGTATTCGTATGAATTCTTTTTGTGCATATTAATGAATACAGGTGCAATTGAATACATTTGAATTAAATTACTTTTTCAAAGCAATATTCGTAGTTAATGTGAAAATAAAGCCCATTTTATAATTATTTTTTGAATATATCAAATCATACATATACATACATATGTATACTTCATAACATATGTATGTACTATGTAACAAACTATCATAATATTATTAAAAAATTAAATATATTACAATTGTGATAAATGTATGTACATTAACCGTAAATTTTATCATTCGCTTTCGCGAATTCAAATCATATTATCACTTATCAATAATAACATGTGCGCGCTGCTCATATGTATGTACATACATAAATATGTGCGTATGACATTGGCACACAAATAACGCATACACAACATACATACTTATATGCGTTCACGTGTAGATATGTCACCCGCAAAAACTACAAACATTGTTCTACAAAAACAACAATCGTTTCAAGTAGAATCAGCAGCGTCACAAGCCAATATGCATGGCAGCCAAATAGTTCATGCCCAAATTTGTAGAAAAACTCCTAACAACAATGTTTTAATTCATGAACGCAAGCGCCCTTTCAACAGGCAAACTTGCTTCATTCTTAAAAACAAACACCAATACGAGTACATCTCCTCGAGCATGCCTTTGCATATAAGCGTCTTTTCGCGACGTGGCAAAAGCCAAAAATCATAAATTGAACAATTTCTGATATTTGTATGAGAAGGAAAAAGCGACAACAAGAATAAAATTGACAACATAGTTTATTTGTCGATTTTCAAGTCAAGAAATATATCAAAGAAAATATTCATTATTTCTGTGAGTTATGTGTACAGTGAGTCCCGGTTAAGTAGTACTCCGCTTAAATGAAAATCATCCCTCTTAACTCGCTACATCTTGCTGCTTCTCACGGTTTATTTTTATGAAATACATAGAAATTATTGTTTTAAGTACCACTCGCTTAAGTATTCGCACACGCTTATGTGCCATATTATATTTTTAGTTTTACAAACCACAAGCATCTGTATCTTTGATTATGACGTATAACCGGGATTGACTGTATTTGTCAAGAAATGAAAAAAATATTTTTAAGCGGCTTGCAAAAGTCTGCGTCGATATGTATGCACGCTCATACAAATACATACATACATATCTACACTGGTTTGTATGCGAAGCTGTTTCAGCTGCAAGGGAAGCAGTGGCAATTGGCGATCATTCGTTTGTGTTTTCGGCACAGCTCGGATTTTCTACCAACAACACAATGTTGTGATGCTTTGTCGCCCCTTCGGTCCGTCGACATATTGACTCTTTGACTTGAAAGCAAAAAATTTCATATATATATATTTACATACATACATACATATGTTGCATGCAGACAAATTTACAAACGTTATGCGTATGGTTCTTTTATATTTGTTTACATGCACACATAATTACATACATATATGTACATATATATATATGTGCGACCGCTTGGTCTTTTAACATGATATCGAAACGATTAATGACCAAAGCAAATATGTATATACATATTTATGTATATAAATATATGTCGTATCAAACCTATGTATATAAAATGCATATTTAGGTAGTAATACAAATCTTATTAATTTATATACATACATACATATTTGCAAAGTTTTTATGGGATTCATCATAAAATAGGTAAATTTTAACATAACTATGTACACACTTATGTACTTAGTATATGCTTTGATACCAAATATATAAGGATCATATGTATATAAATTATATGCCGAGTCGGTTGCGCATAGGAAATAAACGAATCTGTAGGCATAAATTTGTTTACATTGGAATTAGCATTATTTTTCTCATTTAACACTGAAAATGCTCAATTCTGCTATTTTCGTGCTGAAACACGCTTATAATTTGTCTGTGGTGAGACTCGTCCATCTCTGCCGAGTTAGCCAAAAATATTTTTACGATCTCCGAGCCGTGAACCTTCTCTATGACAGAGAACGTTTATCATTGTTATCATGATAAATGATAAACGTTCTCTGTCTATGATAAACGTTCTCTGGAGAAGGTTCACGTTTTAGATATCGTAATTTTTCGCTGGGGTACTCGGCAGACAAATTTTAAGCGTGTTTCACCAGAGTTTTGCAGCAGGGGGACTCGAAAATAGCAGAATTGAGCATTTTCGATGTTAAATGAGAAATACATTGCTAATTTCAATGCAAAGAAGTGTGCGTCTAAAGATTCGTTTACTTTCTATGTGCTGCAACCGACTCGGCATATAATTTATAGATGATCGCTATATGTATATATGTACTTATGTTATCAAAGCATATACTTACACATCTATTCTGTGCACTTGTCAAATTAATAAAATATTGAAAATTGACGCAAATATTTATCAAGCGAGAAATACTTTGGTATTCTGTGACAATCTTGATAAAAGTAAATGCTTCAATTCGCAAAGCTTTTCCCCACACGTGTGGTGAACAAAATAATGTAAATAGCAACGGTTGATTTCTATTCAAATTATATTGATAGCAAGCAATTTGCGTGCAGTCAATTGCTCCTATGGTGTTTTTTATTCCAAATTTTCTAAAAAATCTGGAATATATTTCAAATAAATTTGCTTAAATTAGTATATTCTGAATACTTGCCCCGTTTTTATAAAATTTTCTTTCTCTGTTGAACTTTATTTCACCTCCCTTCACCTTCACAGTAAGTTTTGCTATAGCCCGCAAACTTCTCGAAATGGACGACTGACTATGGGCACGTCAACTTGCCTTGTTATCTACACATTTCTAGTATGAGCCGTGTCCAAAGAAGTTCAAAGCTGCTAGAACCCTTACAGTTAAAGGTAGTACCGTTTTTGTGTCGACGGCGACGGCAAATTTCAAGAGTTAATCCAAAATTTTGCCCAAAGGTATTCTCGCTCACAGAAAATGGATTGCTATCGTCGCGTAAACATTTTAAATACCGCGAGCGATTCCTATTCTCACAATTTTCATCTTCGTTGCACAAACAGATATTTAATTCATAACGAGCACTGTCAAGAGCATTTGACATCTTAACAAATTTTGACAAAATACTTATGTTGAATTTGTCAAGTGCACAGAATAGGGGTGTTAGACAGATTTCATTCACATTCAGGCGAGCTTTTATCATGACTAAAAATTGTCATTCTGACATCGATATCACTTTGTTCGCTAACTCCGTCGGTTTTAGGTAATTTAATGTTATATGTAAAAAAAAAAAAATCAGTCAAAAGTGTAATATTAAAAAATATTTAATGTAAAATTAAAGTATTTTATTGTCCGTGAAGCCTCTTTTATTCCATTTGATGTACAAAGTTGAAGAAATGCGCGCAAATATTAAATTTTGGCACCTTTCATCGTTCATAGTTTCAATCATCGCTATATTTTATTAAGCGAAATAAAAAAAAACTTCATTAATTTACATGACAATATCTATAGAAGTACGCAGAGAAATTTAAAAATATCGATTTCTTCAAAAATTATAGTCATTTTAATAGAAATATTAAATCTTTAGTCAATAATTTCGTAATCGACTGCCCAAAAAACTTTTGAATCAATAAAAATTTCCCTACGTATTTCTATCCAAACCCCAATCCTAAAGACACAGTCGATCGGATAAAAATTCTCGAAATTTTTGTCTCGCCAAATGGAAAAAAGTAGTTTTGAGAAAATCGCGAAATATGTATGCTTATAGCTGAAACGAGATGGGTTTAATATACGCTTAAAGTTTCTAGAAAAAATTTTTTGATATGCAAATCAATTTCAACCTTATTTTTATAACTATAAAGCATCGTTGCAATAAAGCCGATTTTGGAAATTCTGCAGTGTCCACACCTCTTAAGCGAACAAATGTTAAGATTAATTTCGTTGAAGATGGTCTTAATAGACGGTTAAAGTGGCTAGAAAAATTTTTTGAAATTTCTGCAAATCAACTTCAACCTAATTTTTATAGCACATAACATAAAGCATAGTTGCAATAAATCCGATTTTGGTAATTCTGCAGTGGCCAACATTTTGTTTCGCTTCGCAACGAAAACTTTTTAAGTGAACGCACTAATGCAAAAGTGTTATAAAGATTAGTTAATTAACATATTCTGATTTTTTAATGCAGTTCTCACGCCCTCTATCGGGTATTTTTCTTAATGTTTATGGATTCACTTTTCGCGCCCTTTAGCGTGTATTTTCTTTAATATTTTCCTGGAGTTTTCGCGTCATCTAGCGGGTATTTTTTACTGCAAAGTACTTTGATTTGGTGTGGTAAAATGCTAGGCGTACAAATCTTCCAAAGCTTAAAACAGAGAATGGGGCTCGAATATCTGGTAACATTCTTAACGAAATTTGGATGTACATATCTTTAAATCAGAGAACGTAAAGCCAAAGCAGAGAACGTTTATCATAGACAGAGAACGTTTATCATAAAGGAGCTTTAGGGAACATTTTTGACAAATTGATGATATCGTATCGCTTTCTCAGAGAACGTTTATCATAGAGAAGGTTCCCGGCGCGAAAATATTATTGGCTAACTCGGCAGAGATGGAAAAGTTTCACCACTGCCAGCTTAGCAGGAGAAATTTTAACATTTTCGCTTGAACAGAGCTGAGCGTGAAATAAAAATTATACTCAAAACTATATATTGCTCTAATAGACGTATGTTCGCTCTTTCGCTTATATTCTCATATGTACATATGTTTATATCCAAACATGTGTATTCGTATGAATTCTTTTTGTGCATATTAATGAATACAGGTGCAATTGAATACATTTGAATTAAATTACTTTTTCAAACCAATATTCGTAGTTAATGTGAAAATAACCGTGCGATTCTGTAACTTGAGACAGTCTCAAGTCTCTAAATTTGAGATTTTAAGTTAGAGACAATTTTTGAGACTTGAGACGATATTGCTATTCTGTAAGTGACAGTCACAAAATCTATTACATTTCATTATTCAGAGATGTTTTCACACTTGAATGAAAAAAGTATGTCGATAACAAATATTAAATTTTCTATAACATAGTCAAACAACATAATTATCCATAAAAATAAAAATATATGTTTACTTTGTTTCATAATACTTACGAAATTTATGTAAAATTGATTTATTTTTCATCTTTTCGTGTTTGAGTTGCTTACAAAATATAAAGAAACGACAATCGATTAATATCTGTGATGATCTCTATTCAGTATATTCAAAATGGCAGACAAGAACTCTTTTTAGTTTGTGACCTGCTAACTACCAGGTCTCAATATTTTGAGACTAACGCTAGAGACTGTTTAGTGAATAATAAGTAGTCTCAAATTGAGACTTTGCCTCAAAATGTCTCAAATAGAGACTAGAGACTGGTTACAGAATCCCGCTATAAAGCCCATTTTATAATTATTTTTTGAATATATCAAATCATACATATACATACATATGTATACTTCATAACATATGTATGTACTATGTAACAAACTATCATAATATTATTAAAAAATTAAATATATTACAATTGTGATAAATGTATGTACATTAATCGTAAATTTTATCATTCGCTTTCGCGAATTCAAATCATATTATCACTTATCAATAATAACATGTGCGCGCTGCTCATATGTATGTACATACATAAATATGTGCGTATGACATTGGCACACAAATAACGCATACACAACATACATACTTATATGCGTTCACGTGTAGATATGTCACCCGCAAAAACTACAAACATTGTTCTACAAAAACAACAATCGTTTCAAGTAGAATCAGCAGCGTCACAAGCCAATATGCATGGCAGCCAAATAGTTCATGCCCAAATTTGTAGAAAAACTCCTAACAACAATGTTTTAATTCATGAACGCAAGCGCCCTTTCAACAGGCAAACTTGCTTCATTCTTAAAAACAAACACCAATACGAGTACATCTCCTCGAGCATGCCTTTGCATATAAGCGTCTTTTCGCGACGTGGCAAAAGCCAAAAATCATAAATTGAACAATTTCTGATATTTGTATGAGAAGGAAAAAGCGACAACAAGAATAAAATTGACAACATAGTTTATTTGTCGATTTTCAAGTCAAGAAATATATCAAAGAAAATATTCATTATTTCTGTGAGTTATGTGTACAGTGAGTCCCGGTTAAGTAGTACTCCGCTTAAATGAAAATCATCCCTCTTAACTCGCTACATCTTGCTGCTTCTCACGGTTTATTTTTATGAAATACATAGAAATTATTGTTTTAAGTACCACTCGCTTAAGTATTCGCACACGCTTATGTGCCATATTATATTTTTAGTTTTACAAACCACAAGCATCTGTATCTTTGATTATGACGTATAACCGGGATTGACTGTATTTGTCAAGAAATGAAAAAAATATTTTTAAGCGGCTTGCAAAAGTCTGCGTCGATATGTATGCACGCTCATACAAATACATACATACATATCTACACTGGTTTGTATGCGAAGCTGTTTCAGCTGCAAGGGAAGCAGTGGCAATTGGCGATCATTCGTTTGTGTTTTCGGCACAGCTCGGATTTTCTACCAACAACACAATGTTGTGATGCTTTGTCGCCCCTTCGGTCCGTCGACATATTGACTCTTTGACTTGAAAGCAAAAAATTTCACATATATATATTTACATACATACATACTTTAGGATGGCACGTCTTTACGCTTTTACTTCACAAACTGTACTGTCCTTCGCTTTGTCACCGAAGAACGGTTACACATACTTATTCTAACATACATACAATTTTCTCTGCTTACACGCTATGTATTTACTTATATGTATATCTTTTAAAATGGACACATGAACTTGTGCAACATGAATATATGTATGTCAACACAATGACAACCAAGCATGTGTTTACATCAGCGTTGTCCACGGCCTATGCGCACAACAGCGCACGGACAGTGCCAGACACCTCGCACCAACATGTCGCGACAAGTGTCTGTGAAAACACTATCGCGCAACTGTATTCAACTTCGTAGGCAAGCAAAGCAGAATTTAGCGCTCAGTTGACGCTAGAATAACCAACACAAGCATAATGTGCACACAGTCACGTTGGACAACACTGGTTTACATGAATACGAATGAACTTCTTAAGAGAATCAACAATAACTGAAAACGAATCTTAAGTTAACGGGATATATCTACATTAACCCTTCAACGGTTTACTCTTTTTTGTATATTTAAATTAACCCGTCAATGGTTTACTTCTTTATATATAACATAAGTATAATTAGAATAACTTAAAGTTAGGATGTATTATCATACACATAGTACTTATTACTATAATTCGGCCGTCCTGACCATGAGATCTCCTGATCTCAAGCGCATTTATGTCTTAGTGTATAAGCCAAACCAAGGTCGTATGTTTCCAACAGCCCAAACTCCCTTATAAGGAATTCTAGACTGCTGAAAACCTTCAACATCCTCCAATACATATCTGTCGTTACATAAAATTTTTGAAATTTTATACGGCCCCTTAAATTTTGGCAATAACTTTCTAGACACTCCCGCCGTTGAGTCAAAATTTTTTATCATAACGTAATCACCTGGATTGTACTTGTGCGCTGTCCGTCGCAGCAGATCTACACCCTTTCCTCGTTGCTTACTACCAAACAGCATTACACTAGGGTATTCTTTAATTGTTCTATGAATGCTATTATTTAGCACATATTCAACAGTTTCAATCACATTATCCCAATAAATTCCTTTTTCTGTGTCACATAGCTTGGCTATCATCGGACCTAGGCTCCGGTTCACTCTTTCTACCTGTCCATTAGCCTGTGGAGAACCAGTAGCTATCTTTATGTGTTGAACGTTTTCCTCTTCTAAAAAGTTTGTAAATTCGTTTGACGTGAAACAACTACCCCTGTCAGAAATTACTACTTTTGGTCTACTATACGCTCGAAAGTAATCTTTGAGTGACGTAATCACTTCCTTTGCATTAGTTGTTTTTGTAGTATATAAGCGAGTAAATTTTGTACAGGCGTCTATTACTACAAGAATGTGCTTCTTTAGTCTCGAATTATCTACAGGACCGTAATGATCTACATGTATAATTTCAAACGGATTCTCGCTTTTGGGAATATTATGCAAGAAACCCTCTTCTTTCCCATGTTTCGACGAAAAAACTATACATTTTAAGCAATTTTGTATGTGGCTAGCTGCTTTTTCTCTCATCTTAGCAAACCAATAATGTTTTGAAATAAGATCCACTGTTTTATGAACACCTATGTGACCCATTTCATCGTGATACTTAAATAATACATGCCTTTCCATTGCTTCAGGAACACAAAAAAGGATCCTTCCGCCATTTACTTTTCGATATATAACCCTATTCCTCATCTCGTATAAATTATGTTCAGATTTTTGCAAAATGCCTCGCAGTTCCTTTAATTTCTTATCTTTTGCCTGACATATGATTAAATTTTCTTCAAAAGTGTTGGACTCCACCAGTAAAATATCATTACTGCGACTTAAAGCGTCAACATGTTGCATGCGTGTACCTGATCTGTGCTCTAAACTGTAATCATAATTTTGAAGCTCTAGTGCCCACCTCGCTATTCTAGGATTCAATTCTTTTTTATTTAGTGTCATAGTTAATGAATTACAATCAGTAATTATTTTAAATTTTAACCCTTGAAGGTAAACCCTAAATCGTTTGAGTGCATAGATTATGGATAACGTTTCTAGTTCAAAGCTATGGTATTTCGCTTCCGTGTCACTTGTTCTTTTAGAAAAATAAAATATGGGATGCATTTTCCCGTCTTCTTTCTTTTGCATCAGAATTGAACCAAACCCTACTGCACTTGCATCACAATGTAGTTCTGTTTCATCCAAGGGATCATAAATCGCTAATATCGGTGCTTCCAATAACTTTTGTTTGAGTTCTTCAAAACTTTGTAGCTCTTTAGCCCCAAACTGAAATTTGTTGTCCTTACGAGTTAAATCATACAACGGTTTAGCAATAATCGAAAAATTCTTTACAAATCGTCTGAAATAGGAACACAAACCCAAAAAACTTTGTACAGAATGAACTTTAGTTGGAATTGGAAAATTTTTAATCGCCTCTAAACCCTTTTCATCCGCTTTAACCCCTAGCTGTGAAATGGTGTACCCTAAATATTTTACTTCTTGTAGCAAAAATTCACACTTATCAATTCGTAACTCCAACTTGTTCTCGACCAACCTTTTGAAAACTTCTACTAATATTTTTAAATGTTCCTCCGCAGTTTCTGTAGCTATCATTATGTCATCTAAATATATTATCACTTTATTTTCTTTCACCATATCTAGAAAAATCTTATTTACAAAACGTTGAAATGCAGATGGTGCATTTTTTAACCCAAATGGCATTCGCAAAAATTCGAATTGCCCTAAAGGTGTTATGAACGAAGTATATTTAATTGAATTCTCTTTCATAAATACATGGAAAAATCCGTTCTTTAGATCGAGTTTTGTGAACAACTTTTTATTTGCTACTCTATCTAACAGGTCATCTATCAAGGGAATAGGGTAATTGTCCTTTGCTGTGACCTTATTAAGTGACCGATAGTCAACACACATTCTAATGTCGCCTGTCTTTTTACGCACTAGTACAATTGGTGACACATATTCTGACTCACTTGGCCTAATTATTTTCTTTTCCAAAAACTCATCCAACAATTTTTGTAATTCATTTTTTTCCGAATAGGACAAACGTCTTGGAGGACAGTTGAAAGGCTTTACATTGTCAACGACCAACTTCATCTCGCTTTTAATTTTAGGTTCAGCCGCGCGCTTTGGTTTTATATAATATTTGCTTAAAATTTCATTAAATTTTTCGATATCGTTATAGTTTATATTTGAGCCAATTTTGACATTTAATTCTTCATTAACAACGTTAGCCATCAATAAAAGTTGTTTCTCAAAATTTTCTTCTTTGCAATTTTTAGTCACTTGACTTAAATCTTTAATTATCATTTTACAGTTTTCTTTCACATTGTCTTTGTCGTTTACATATATATTCTTTAAATATATATCTTCGTTACCGTGACTATCTTTTTTACATTTATACTTTAGTTCGGTTTTAACGTCGTGCCGACTTTTTGTCATATCTACATCACAACAATTTTTCTTTTCAGCTCTGAATAACTTAAAATTACAAATTCTCAAAAAATCTCTTCCCAACACAGCCTCATAATACATAGTGCAATCATCAACTACTACAAAATTTAATTCAAACAATTCGTTATTTATTGTAATACAACACAAAAACTTTCCATAAGTTACAATTCTCGTATTATTTAAACCAAAATAAAAATTATTCTCATTTGATAAAAACTCCAATTTCAAATTTTCTGGGACGCAAGATTTTTTTATGAAGCTGATTGGGCTACCTGAGTCGATCAGACATTCTAGAGAAAATAAAATATTTGTATAATCTTTTATAACAAAATGAAATAATCTTACATATTCATTAACTGCGTGGACAGTTTTCTTCTCTGGACATGTTGCTATTTGATGATTTTGACTGCCACACCCATAACACGTACCCATTTCTCGTTTTGGTTTACGGCATTCTGCTGCGACTGCTGCAGTTGTAACATCTTCTTTCTTGAATCTGCGACTGAGCCGGCGCAATCGGTTTTGGCCCAGTTTCAATTTTGGAAAACGCTTGGAGTAATTGTGCCTTTGTTGTGTAGCACTGCATATACGCTTGGTTGCGTAGCGGATAATCAGGTATGCCGTCGATTATGTATTCGACCAACTCCTCTTCTCTCAGCTGTAGTTGGTTTGCCAATACCACCTTACCGTTGAAATATTCAATAAACCGCTCGCCCGACTTCCACTTCCTGGTCTCAAATTTTCGCCGCAGCACCACTTTGTTTTCACCTGAACACTTGATTCATTTGACTGATGAGCTCATCTACTTGTTGAGTTGCGAAATCGGGGTTGCCATATAACCATTGTTGTGCTTTGCCTTTCAGCTTGTTAAGAAATATAATGCGCGACTCGCCTTCATTTATAGTGTAGGCACTGGTGACGCTTTTGAACTGTGCCGCCCACAAATTGAAATTAACGCCACCTTCGTACTCGGGTATCAGATTTTTTATCAAGTCGAGTGAAATTGTTGCTTGATTCGATTGCGGGTGGCTCAATGTTTCACCACCAAGCATCATTCGCTGTAGCATTGCATTCTCCCGCTCCAGCAAATCTTTTTCACGTCTCAATAAATTTGTCTCTCGCTTCAGCAATTCAACGTCTGTCGGACCTGCGTCTGCTACGATTTTCACTGGCTGCTCTTCGACTTGTTGTATGGTGCTACCATCTTCCACCTGCGCAGCAGCAACGTCGTCCGTACCTGGTACAGTCTGTTGATCTTCAAATATTGGGAGCAAAATTTCTTCAACTTCTGCACCACTTGGACACTCGCCACGTTCACTTGCAGGAACCTCTTGCAACCGCAACACTAAAGAACTTTTATTACCACTCGATGGTAAGTCAAGACGTCGGAGCCAAGCACGCAATTGTGCAACTGTATGGTCTGCCACATTATACATCTTAAAACTGTTAACTTTTTTGTTTAAATCTTTAAATTGTACACACACTTTACATAAATTGTCTCATAAAATTGTTCGCTTCTTTTTGTTTTTTCACAATTTTTTGTTTAAATCTTTAAATTGTACACGCACTTTATATAAATTGTCTCATAAAATTGTTCGCTTCTTTTTGTTTTTTCACAATTTTTGTTTAAATCTTTAAATTGTACACGCACTTTACATAAATTGTCTCATAAAATTGTTCGCTTCTTTTTGTTTTTTCACACTAGTACATAAATTGTTTAAAAAAATTTTAGTTGGGCAAATCCCACTTCTGAGATTTTAGGATGGCACGTCTTTACGCTTTTATTTCTCAAACTGTACTGTCCTTCGCTTTGTCACCGAAGAACGGTTACACATACTTATTCTAACATACATACAATTTTCTCTGCTTACTCGCTATGTATTTACTTATATGTATATCTTTTAATTTGGACACATGAACTTGTGCAACATGAATATATGTATGTCAACACAATGACAACCAAGCATGTGTTTACATCAGCGTTGTCCACGGCCTATGCGCACAACAGCGCACGGACAGTGCCAGACACCTCGCACCAACATGTCGCGACAAGTGTCTGTGAAAACACTATCGCGCAACTGTATTCAACTTCGTAGGCAAGCAAAGCAGAACTTAGCGCTCAGTTGACGCTAGAATAACCAACACAAGCATAATGTGCACACAGTCACGTTGGACAACACTGGTTTACATGAATACGAATGAACTTCTTAAGAGAATCAACAATAACTGAAAACGAATCTTAAGTTAACGGGATATATCTACATTAACCCTTCAACGGTTTACTCTTTTATGTATATTTAAATTAACCCGTCAATGGTTTACTTCTTTATATATAACATAAGTATAATTAGAATAACTTAAAGTTAGAATGTATTATCATACACATAGTACTTATTACTACAATACATATGTTGTGCGCAGACAAATTTACAAACGTTATGCGTATGGTTCTTTTATATTTGTTTACATGCACACATAATTACATACATATATGTACATATATGGGCAAATGTGCGACCGCTTGGTCTTTTAACATGATATCGAAACGATTAATGACCAAAGCAAATATGTATATACATATTTATGTATATAAATATATGTCGTATCAAACCTATGTATATAAAATGCATATTTAGGTAGTAATACAAATCTTATTAAGTTATATACATACATACATATTTGCAAAGTTTTTATGGGATTCATCATAAAATAGGTAAATTTTAACATAACTATGTACACACTTATGTACTTAGTATATGCTTTGATACCAAATATATAAGGATCATATGTATATAAATTATATGCCGAGTCGGTTGCGCATAGGAAATAAACGAATCTGTAAGCATAAATTTGTTTACATTGGAATTAGCATTATTTTTCTCATTTAACACTGAAAATGCTCAATTCTGCTATTTTCGTGGTGAAACACGCTTATAATTTGTCTGTGGTGAGACTCATCCATCTCTGCCGAGTTAGCCAAAAATATTTTTACGATCTCCGAGCCGTGAACCTTCTCTATGACAGAGAACGTTTATCATTGTTATCATGATAAATGATAAACGTTCTCTGTCTATGATAAACGTTCTCTGGAGAAGGTTCACGTTTTAGATATCGTAATTTTTCGCTGGGGTACTCGGCAGACAAATTTTAAGCGTGTTTCACCAGAGTTTTGCAGCAGGGGGACTCGAAAATAGCAGAATTGAGCATTTTCGGTGTTAAATGAGAAATACATTGCTAATTTCAATGCAAAGAAGTGTGCGTCTAAAGATTCGTTTATTTTCTATGTGCTGCAACCGACTCGGCATATAATTTATAGATGATCGCTATATGTATATATGTACTTATGTTATCAAAGCATATACTTACACATCTATTCTGTGCACTTGTCAAATTAATAAAATATTGAAAATTTACGCAAATATATATCAAGCGAGAAATACTTTGGTATTCTGTGACAATCTTGATAAAAGTAAATGCTTCAATTCGCAAAGCTTTTCCCCACACGTGTGGTGAACAAAATAATGTAAATAGCAACGGCTGATTTCTATTCAAATTATATTGATAGCAAGCAATTTGCGTGCAGTCAATTGCTCCTATGGTGTTTTTTATTCCAAATTTTCTAAAAAATCTGGAATATATTTCAAATAAATTTGATTAAATTAGTATATTCTGAATACTTGCCCCGTTTTTATAAAATTTTCTTCCTCTGTTGAACTGGGAAACTTTATTTCACCTCCCTTCACCTTCACAATAAGTTTTGCTATAGCCCGCAAACTTCTCGAAATGGACGACTGACTATGGGCACGTCAACTTGCCTTGTTATCTACACATTTCTAGTATGAGCCGTGTCCAAAGAAGTTCAAAACTGCTAGAACCCTTACAGTTAAAGGTAGTACCGTTTTTGTGTCGACGGCGACGGCAAATTTCAAGAGTTAATCCAAAATTTTGCCCAAAGGTATTCTCGCTCACAGAAAATGGATTGCTATGGTCGCGTAAACATTTTAAATACCGCGAGCGATTCCTATTCTCACAATTTTCATCTTCGTTGCACAAACAGATATTTAATTCATAACGAGCACTGTCAAGAGCATTTGACATCTTAACAAATTTTGACAAAATACTTATGTTGAATTTGTCAAGTGCACAGAATAGGGGTGTTAGACTGATTTCGTTCACATTCAGGCGAGCTTTTATTATGACTAAAAATTGTCATTCTGACATCGATATCACTTTGTTCGCTAACTCCGTCGGTTTTAGGTACTTTAATGTTATATGTAAAAAAAAAATCAGTCAAAAGTGTAATATTAAAAAATATTTAATGTAAAATTAAAGTATTTTATTGTCCGTGAAGCCTCTTTTATTCCATTTGATGTACAAAGTTGAAGAAATGCGCGCAAATATTAAATTTTGGCACCTTTCATCGTTCACAGTTTCAATCATCGCTATATTTTATTAAGCGAAATAAAAAAAAGCTTCATTAATTTACATGAGAATATCTATAGAAGTACGCAGAGAAATTTAAAAATATCGATTTCTTCAAAAATTATAGTAATTTTAATAGAAATATTAAATCTTTAGTCAATAATTTCGTAATCGACTGCCCAAAAAACTTTTGAATCAATAAAAATTTCCCTACGTATTTCTATCCAAACCCCAATCCTAAAGACAAAGTCGATCGGATAAAAATTCTCGAAATTTTTGTCTCGCCAAATGGAAAAAAGTAGTTTCGAGAAAATCGCGAAATATGTATGCTTATAGCTGAAACGAGATGGGTTTAATATACGCTTAAAGTGGCTAGAAAAAATTTTTTCATATGCAAATCAACTTCAACCTTATTTTTATAACTATAAAGCATCGTTGCAATAAAGCCGATTTTGGAAATTCTGCAGTGGCCACACCTCTTAAGCGAACAAATGTTAAGATTAATTTCGTTGAAGATGGTCTTAATAGACGGTTAAAGTGGCTAGAAAAATTTTTTGAAATTTCTGCAAATCAACTTCAACCTAATTTTTATAGCACATAACATAAAGCATAGTTGCAATAAATCCGAGTTTGGTAATTCTGCAGTGGCCAACATTTTGTTTTGCTTCGCAACGAAAACTTTTTAAGTGAACGCACTAATGCAAAAGTGTTATAAAGATTAGTTAATTAACATATTCTGATTTTTTAATGCAGTTCTCACGCCCTCTAGCGGGTATTTTTCTTAATGTTTATGGATTCACTTTTCGCGCCCTTTAGCGTGTATTTTCTTTAATGTTTTCCTGGAGTTTTCGCGTCATCTAGCGGGTATTTTTTAGTGTAAAGTACTTTGATTTGGTGTGGTAAAATGCTAGGCGTACAAATCTTCCAAAGCTTAAAGCAGAGAATGGGGCTCGAATATCTGGTAACATTCTTAACGAAATTTGGATGTACATATCTTTAAATCAGAGAACGTTTATCATAGACAGAGAACGTTTATCATAAAGGAGCTTTAGGGAACTTTTTTGACAAATTGATGATATCGTATCGCTTTCTCAGAGAACGTTTATCATAGAGAAGGTTCCCGGCGCGAAAATATTATTGGCTAACTCGGCAGAGATGGAAAAGTTTCACCACTGCCAGCTTAGCAGGAGAAATTTTAACATTTTCGCTTGAACAGAGCTGAGCGTGAAATAAAAATTATACTCAAAACTATATATTGCTCTAATAGACGTATGTTCGCTCTTTCGCTTATATTCTTATATGTACATATGTTTATATGCAAACATGTGTATTCGTATGAATTCTTTTTGTGCATATTAATGAATACAGGTGCAATTGAATACATTTGAATTAAATTACTTTTTTCAAACCAATATTCGTAGTTAATGTGAAAAGAAAGCCCATTTTATAATTATTTTTTGAATATATCAAATCATACATATACATACATATGTATACTTCATAACATATGTATGTACTATATAACAAACTATCATAATATTATTAAAAAATTAAATATATTACAATTGTGATAAATGTACATTAATCGTAAATTTTATCATTCGCTTTCGCGAATTCAAATCATATTATCACTTATCAATAATAACATGTGCGCGCTGCTCATATGTATGTACATACATAAATATGTGCGTATGACATTGGCACACAAATAACGCATACACAACATACATACTTATATGCGTTCACGTGTAGATATGTCACCCGCAAAAACTACAAACATTGTTCTACAAAAACAACACTTATGTACTTAGTATATGCTTTGATACCAAATATATAAGGATCATATGTATATAAATTATATGCCGAGTCGGTTGCGCATAGGAAATAAACGAATCTGTAAGCATAAATTTGTTTACATTGGAATTAGCATTATTTTTCTCATTTAACACTGAAAATGCTCAATTCTGCTATTTTCGTGGTGAAACACGCTTATAATTTGTCTGTGGTGAGACTCATCCATCTCTGCCGAGTTAGCCAAAAATATTTTTACGATCTCCGAGCCGTGAACCTTCTCTATGACAGAGAACGTTTATCATTGTTATCATGATAAATGATAAACGTTCTCTGTCTATGATAAACGTTCTCTGGAGAAGGTTCACGTTTTAGATATCGTAATTTTTCGCTGGGGTACTCGGCAGACAAATTTTAAGCGTGTTTCACCAGAGTTTTGCAGCAGGGGGACTCGAAAATAGCAGAATTGAGCATTTTCGGTGTTAAATGAGAAATACATTGCTAATTTCAATGCAAAGAAGTGTGCGTCTAAAGATTCGTTTATTTTCTATGTGCTGCAACCGACTCGGCATATAATTTATAGATGATCGCTATATGTATATATGTACTTATGTTATCAAAGCATATACTTACACATCTATTCTGTGCACTTGTCAAATTAATAAAATATTGAAAATTTACGCAAATATTTATCAAGCGAGAAATACTTTGGTATTCTGTGACAATCTTGATAAAAGTAAATGCTTCAATTCGCAAAGCTTTTCCCCACACGTGTGGTGAACAAAATAATGTAAATAGCAACGGCTGATTTCTATTCAAATTATATTGATAGCAAGCAATTTGCGTGCAGTCAATTGCTCCTATGGTGTTTTTTATTCCAAATTTTCTAAAAAATCTGGAATATATTTCAAATAAATTTGATTAAATTAGTATATTCTGAATACTTGCCCCGTTTTTATACAATTTTCTTCCTCTGTTGAACTGGGAAACTTTATTTCACCTCCCTTCACCTTCACAATAAGTTTTGCTATAGCCCGCAAACTTCTCGAAATGGACGACTGACTATGGGCACGTCAACTTGCCTTGTTATCTACACATTTCTAGTATGAGCCGTGTCCAAAGAAGTTCAAAACTGCTAGAACCCTTACAGTTAAAGGTAGTACCGTTTTTGTGTCGACGGCGACGGCAAATTTCAAGAGTTAATCCAAAATTTTGCCCAAAGGTATTCTCGCTCACAGAAAATGGATTGCTATGGTCGCGTAAACATTTTAAATACCGCGAGCGATTCCTATTCTCACAATTTTCATCTTCGTTGCACAAACAGATATTTATGTAATTCATAACGAGCACTGTCAAGAGCATTTGACATCTTAACAAATTTTGACAAAATACTTATGTTGAATTTGTCAAGTGCACAGAATAGGGGTGTTAGACTGATTTCGTTCACATTCAGGCGAGCTTTTATTATGACTAAAAATTGTCATTCTGACATCGATATCACTTTGTTCGCTAACTCCGTCGGTTTTAGGTACTTTAATGTTATATGTAAAAAAAAAATCAGTCAAAAGTGTAATATTAAAAAATATTTAATGTAAAATTAAAGTATTTTATTGTCCGTGAAGCCTCTTTTATTCCATTTGATGTACAAAGTTGAAGAAATGCGCGCAAATATTAAATTTTGGCACCTTTCATCGTTCACAGTTTCAATCATCGCTATATTTTATTAAGCGAAATAAAAAAAAGCTTCATTAATTTACATGAGAATATCTATAGAAGTACGCAGAGAAATTTAAAAATATCGATTTCTTCAAAAATTATAGTAATTTTAATAGAAATATTAAATCTTTAGTCAATAATTTCGTAATCGACTGCCCAAAAAACTTTTGAATCAATAAAAATTTCCCTACGTATTTCTATCCAAACCCCAATCCTAAAGACAAAGTCGATCGGATAAAAATTCTCGAAATTTTTGTCTCGCCAAATGGAAAAAAGTAGTTTCGAGAAAATCGCGAAATATGTATGCTTATAGCTGAAACGAGATGGGTTTAATATACGCTTAAAGTGGCTAGAAAAAATTTTTTCATATGCAAATCAACTTCAACCTTATTTTTATAACTATAAAGCATCGTTGCAATAAAGCCGATTTTGGAAATTCTGCAGTGGCCACACCTCTTAAGCGAACAAATGTTAAGATTAATTTCGTTGAAGATGGTCTTAATAGACGGTTAAAGTGGCTAGAAAAATTTTTTGAAATTTCTGCAAATCAACTTCAACCTAATTTTTATAGCACATAACATAAAGCATAGTTGCAATAAATCCGAGTTTGGTAATTCTGCAGTGGCCAACATTTTGTTTTGCTTCGCAACGAAAACTTTTTAAGTGAACGCACTAATGCAAAAGTGTTATAAAGATTAGTTAATTAACATATTCTGATTTTTTAATGCAGTTCTCACGCCCTCTAGCGGGTATTTTTCTTAATGTTTATGGATTCACTTTTCGCGCCCTTTAGCGTGTATTTTCTTTAATGTTTTCCTGGAGTTTTCGCGTCATCTAGCGGGTATTTTTTAGTGTAAAGTACTTTGATTTGGTGTGGTAAAATGCTAGGCGTACAAATCTTCCAAAGCTTAAAGCAGAGAATGGGGCTCGAATATCTGGTAACATTCTTAACGAAATTTGGATGTACATATCTTTAAATCAGAGAACGTAAAGCCAAAGCAGAGAACGTTTATCATAGACAGAGAACGTTTATCATAAAGGAGCTTTAGGGAACTTTTTTGACAAATTGATGATATCGTATCGCTTTCTCAGAGAACGTTTATCATAGAGAAGGTTCCCGGCGCGAAAATATTATTGGCTAACTCGGCAGAGATGGAAAAGTTTCACCACTGCCAGCTTAGCAGGAGAAATTTTAACATTTTCGCTTGAACAGAGCTGAGCGTGAAATAAAAATTATACTCAAAACTATATATTGCTCTAATAGACGTATGTTCGCTCTTTCGCTTATATTCTTATATGTACATATGTTTATATGCAAACATGTGTATTCGTATGAATTCTTTTTGTGCATATTAATGAATACAGGTGCAATTGAATACATTTGAATTAAATTACTTTTTTCAAACCAATATTCGTAGTTAATGTGAAAATAAAGCCCATTTTATAATTATTTTTTGAATATATCAAATCAAAAACAACAATCGTTTCAAGTAGAATCAGCAGCGTCACAAGCCAATATACATGGCAGCCAAATAGTTCATGCCCAAATTTGTAGAAAAACTCCTAACAACAATGTTTTAATTCATGAACGCAAGCGCCCTTTCAACAGGCAAACTTGCTTCATTCTTAAAAACAAACACCAATACGAGTACATCTCCTCGAGCATGCCTTTGCATATAAGCGTCTTTTCGCGACGTGGCAAAAGCCAAAAATCATAAATTGAACAATTTCTGATATTTGTATGAGAAGGAAAAAGCGACAACAAGAATAAAATTGACAACATAGTTTATTTGTCGATTTTCAAGTCAAGAAATGTATCAAAGAAAATATTCATTATTTCTGTGAGTTATGTGTACAGTGAGTCCCGGTTAAGTAGTACTCCGCTTAAATGAAAATCATCCCTCTTAACTCGCTACATCTTGCTGCTTCTCACGGTTTATTTTTATGAAATACATAGAAATTATTGTTTTAAGTACCACTCGCTTAAGTATTCGCACACGCTTATGTGCCATATTATATTTTTAGTTTTACAAACCACAAGCATCTGTATCTTTGACTATGACGTATAACCGGGATTGACTGTATTTGTCAAGAAATGAAAAAAATATTTTTAAGCGGCTTGCAAAAGTCTGCGTCGATATGTATGCACGCTCATACAAATACATACATACATATCTACACTGGTTTGTATGCGAAGCTGTTTCAGCTGCAAGGGAAGCAGTGGCAATTGGCGATCATTCGCTTGTGTTTTCGGCACAGCTCGGATTTTCTACCAACAACACAATGTTGTGATGCTTTGTCGCCCCTTCGGTCCGTCGACATATTGACTCTTTGACTTGAAAGCAAAAAATTTCATATATATATATTTACATACATACATACATATGTTGCATGCAGACAAATTTACAAACGTTATGCGTATGGTTCTTTTATATTTGTTTACATGCACACATAATTACATACATATATGTACATATATGGGCAAATGTGCGACCGCTTGGTCTTTTAACATGATATCGAAACGATTAATGACCAAAGCAAATATGTATATACATATTTATGTATATAAATATATGTCGTATCAAACCTATGTATATAAAATGCATATTTAGGTAGTAATACAAATCTTATTAAGTTATATACATACATACATATTTGCAAAGTTTTTATGGGATTCATCATAAAATAGGTAAATTTTAACATAACTATGTACACACTTATGTACTTAGTATATGCTTTGATACCAAATATATAAGGATCATATGTATATAAATTATATGCCGAGTCGGTTGCGCATAGGAAATAAACGAATCTGTAGGCATAAATTTGTTTACATTGGAATTAGCATTATTTTTCTCATTTAACACTGAAAATGCTCAATTCTGCTATTTTCGTGGTGAAACACGCTTATAATTTGTCTGTGGTGAGACTCATCCATCTCTGCCGAGTTAGCCAAAAATATTTTTACGATCTCCGAGCCGTGAACCTTCTCTATGACAGAGAACGTTTATCATTGTTATCATGATAAATGATAAACGTTCTCTGTCTATGATAAACGTTCTCTGGAGAAGGTTCACGTTTTAGATATCGTAATTTTTCGCTGGGGTACTCGGCAGACAAATTTTAAGCGTGTTTCACCAGAGTTTTGCAGCAGGGGGACTCGAAAATAGCAGAATTGAGCATTTTCGGTGTTAAATGAGAAATACATTGCTAATTTCAATGCAAAGAAGTGTGCGTCTAAAGATTCGTTTATTTTCTATGTGCTGCAACCGACTCGGCATATAATTTATAGATGATCGCTATATGTATATATGTACTTATGTTATCAAAGCATATACTTACACATCTATTCTGTGCACTTGTCAAATTAATAAAATATTGAAAATTGACGCAAATATTTATCAAGCGAGAAATACTTTGGTATTCTGTGACAATCTTGATAAAAGTAAATGCTTCAATTCGCAAAGCTTTTCCCCACACGTGTGGTGAACAAAATAATGCAAATAGCAACGGCTGATTTTTATTCAAATTATATTGATAGCAAGCAATTTGCGTGCAGTCAATTGCTCCTATGGTGTTTTTTATTCCAAATTTTCTAAAAAATCTGGAATATATTTCAAATAAATTTGCTTAAATTAGTATATTCTGAATACTTGCCCCGTTTTTATAAAATTTTCTTCCTCTGTTGAACTGGGAAACTTTATTTCACCTCCCTTCACCTTCACAATAAGTTTTGCTATTTTGCTATATATATATATAATTGAGCATTTTCGGTGTTAAATGAGAAATACATTGCTAATTTCAATGCAAAGAAGTGTGCGTCTAAAGATTCGTTTATTTTCTATGTGCTGCAACCGACTCGGCATATAATTTATAGATGATCGCTATATGTATATATGTACTTATGTTATCAAAGCATATACTTACACATCTATTCTGTG